>NC_135785.1:9792500-9987500 GCF_051106095.1 Pogona vitticeps
TTAGATTAAAGATGTAGAGACACAGATTCTTATTCTTATCAAAGGGGAAATGACTAATTAATGGAAGACCAAATCTGAGAGGAAATTATAGGGGCGTGGCGGCACTGCGGGTTAAACCACAGAAGTCTCTGTGCTGCAAGGTCAGAAGACCAGCGGTCATAAGATCGAATCCATGGGATGGAGTGAGCTCCCGTTGCTTGTCCCATCTCCTGCCAATCTAGCAGTTCAAAAGCATGTACAGTAAAAATGTGAGTCGATAAATAGGTACCACCTCGGTGGGAAGGTCACGGTGTTCCATGTCCTGTTGAGCTGACCATGTGACCATGGAAACTATCTATGGACAAACACTGGCTTTATGGCTTGGAAACAGGGATGAGCACTGCCCCATAGAGTCAGACACGACTGGACTAAATGTCGAAGGGAACCTTTACCTTTACTGGCTCACATGGCTATGTAAAGCCACAGGTTCAGGGGTAATATGCCACTGAACTGAGTCTCGTGGCACAGTGGTTAAACCGCTGTACTGCAGCCAAAACTGTGCTCACGATCTGGGGTTCAATCCCAGGTAGCCGACTCAAGGTTGACTTAGCCTTCTATCCTTTCAAGGTTGGTAAAATGAGTGCCCAGCCTGCGGGGGGGGGGGGGGGGAGCACACTGCGTAGCCCGCATAATTAACTTGTAAACTGCCCAGAGAGTGCTTGAAGTATATAAGCAGCACACTTTGCTTTGCAAGCAAGAATGGGGAATGTTACTGCCTTCAGTATCTGTTTTAAAGTTTCATCCAGGGGTCTGGTTGGCTCCCGAGGAACTAGGGAGCCTAGACAGAAGTTGGTTTTGATCTAGCAACAAACACTCTTGTGGGTTTTAACGTTTTTGTGGACAACTAAGAATTCAAGATATTTCTTACAACCACACAAAATAAAAAAGGAAGTATTTTTTTACACAATTGGATTCTTTTAAAGCAGTATTTCAAGAATAAGGGCCCCAGCACCCACAAGCACCATTTATACATGTGAAAGTGAATCACCATCTTTTCCTTGTGTTTGCTTTTATAGCAACAGTTCTTTCTCTCTCTTGCCCAGGGTATAGGGTTGTTGGTTTTTTTTGGTTTGTTCGTTATTTCTCTTTGGAAGGACAAAAATAATGATTCCAACCCTGGCAGCTCAGACTCAACACAGATACTCCCGGTGTGCACCAAACGACTTTAATTATGCAGTGGTCATTAAGATCAGCCTTGAAGCAGCTCCTCCTCCAACCCTATTTTCAGTCCCAAGGGAAAGATATGGAGAAATGGTGCCAAAGCACCGTTCTGTGAGCCTGGAGTTATCTCTCACGGTAACCATCCAAAACAAAATAATCATGACACTGAGCACAAGTGGGGAAACTGAACAGCTACTCAAAAACGACACCCTATCTGTTTGAGGGCAGGACAGCATCTATGGGACCTTTTAAAAACATTTTTTTAAAAAATGAAGAATATTATTTAGTAGTTCATCAATATTAATCTTCACCCAGATGAACAGTTTTCCAATATTCTTAAATGAACTAAGAGTTGGGTGTGAAAATGCATGAAAATTCTTTCAGAATGGGGACTTTAAAAAAATCTAAAGGTTTAAGAAAGGTCTAAACAATGATGGACCAATAACAGGTAAGGATATGGAAAGGAGACACTTTCTAAAGGCTGACAGGAGTGTGGAGTTTTGAGCAGCAAGTAAAAACTAGTTTTGCAAGTTGCCTTGACCCAAACCGGTAACGCTGGTCAGTCAATGGAAGTTCACAGCCATCCACGGAAACAAGAGGGAGTCACAACTTTCTTCCTCATAGTTCAAGATATTCCTGCTATATCTTGTTACTTAATTAGCTCACAGGGATTGACTCTTTACCACTAAATAGTTTTCTAATACTTCAAAGCAGAACATGAGTTAGATATAAAATTCAAGGACAAATTCTTTTAGAATGGAAGCTAGCTTATACAAATATTTAACTTCCCTGAGTTCTTTCAAAGGCAGAAACAATAACATAATGCATTTTAATAGCTGAACATAACTCAAGTTTATAAGTCTTTTCTTCCTTAAAAAATAAAAGGTCCAGTCTTAATCCCCAATATCTTCAGCTAAGGCCGAGAAATACTCCATTTTAAATATCTGAAGAGCTCCATCTGAACATTACTGAATGATTTACCGTATTTTTCGCTCCATAAGACGCACCTTTCCATAAGACGCACCAATTTTTTAGGAGAAGAAAACAGGAAAATATAATCTGTTTTCTTCGCTCCATAAGACGCACAAACTTTCCACCCCCGTTTTGTGGGGAAAAAGTGTGTCTTATGGTGCGAAAAATACGGTAAATCTGTATAAGGGAGCATCACCCTAAGCCCCATGTTTTTCTAAAAAAGGAAGTCCTGAAACAGAGAGTCAAGCTGCTGTGCCTTACTGAAAAGGACACAATAGAGAATATCACCACGGAAAAGCCAAGATACTCTTCTGAAAGCCAAAAAAAGAGGGTTTCCTCTGATTACCCTTAACACAGGTGGAGGAAAAAGAATTAGACATTTTATGATGCATCAATGATCGCACCATATATCATAATTAATTCATAATTTTCTCTGTCACTAAACAACTCCCAGCAGCTCCTAATCTCACTCTTCAGTAAATGCGTTGCTAAATATGGACCCAACACCAAATCCTTGGTGAAAATGGAACAGCTATTTCTGAATCTTCTTTTTTTAAAAGCGTGCTAACTTTAGAATAATACAACTCTATTTAAAACTTTTTATGGGACTCTACCCCAGTAATGAAACTGCAACTCACAGTTCCATGTCTTCCCAAGCTTTTTTCATTTTGCAGAGCCAGGCAACTTATGACTCTAAGAACTACAAGTTAAGATCTGATAGGCAGGAGGGTTGGGATATAATCATATATCAATTTTAGCTGTCCCAGACAAGCATCAGAGTCATGAGATTTATTTTAAAT
The DNA here is from genome assembly GCF_051106095.1 of Pogona vitticeps. Taxonomy (NCBI): domain Eukaryota; kingdom Metazoa; phylum Chordata; class Lepidosauria; order Squamata; family Agamidae; genus Pogona; species Pogona vitticeps. The sequence continues at coordinate 9,795,473 of NC_135785.1, forward strand.
TCTGAATTTGGGATTTTCTGCCTGCTGAACGTATGCCTGACCACTGAGCTATGCCTCTCCCCCTCGCATATGGGGCCCCTTGTCAGCTTGCATTAAGTGGCTGATGAACGGCATTCAGCTTAGCAGCTTGCAAGTCATACAAGCCCTTTCTAAATACGACTGCTTAAATTCAGAAGACAAATTACATCAATTTAGAGCTAAAAACATTTGGCTTACCGTACTACATCTTCAATCTGATGACTTATTGTTATTCGTCCAACAAATCTATTAAAAAAAATTCATGTGTCACAACAATGCACATCTGAGGAAAAGCCATTCATTTAATTAGGAATGGTACAGAAGGGCATGCTTATCTTTTGACCTGTCATTAATCCCTGGTCATGACGCAATACAGAGTGGTTTCCCCAAAGACCTACTAAAACCATGGTTCAAGGCAGCAAACTAATCACTTTTCAAGAAAATTATTTCAATAAAAAGGGGAATTTAAGCTGACTTCTACAAAAGTCAATTTTATAACAAGATGCATAAAGAAGAAATGGGCATTGTCAGTTATTACACAACAGGGCCACATATTTAAAATATATGTTGATTTTTACATGTACACAAAGGGTTTGATCTGCCATTTTCCTGACACTAAACACATTCTCTGACAATTTGGAGGGCATTATATCAGTTGGCAACATCTGAGGCTAATAGAGATTTGTATACTCCTACTACTTCTTAGTGGGGGGGGGATACAAGTGATTGAGTCTTCCTGAACTGAGAGGCAGTGGAAGACAGGAGTGCCTGGTGTGCTCTGGTCCATGGGGTCACAAAGAGTCAGACGTGACTTAATGACTGAACAACAACAATACAATGCTTAATATTACCACTTATGACCATTTTCACATCTTCTTTTAAAACACAGTTACAAAAGTAACACCTGTAAAGATCAGCTTCTGGTTGCTGGCATTCTATAACGGCAACAAGTTTGTCCAGCTTGGCAACTGACTGCAATACTGCGGTTTCTGGGACGGCAACATGTGTCTGAAAGAGAAAGAAACCCATACACGTTTTCCATCAGGCAATGATAAGTATTTCAAGATTTTGAACAGAATCTGAATGCAAAGGATACAACTGCCTTCATTCTCTGCTCACCAACCAAATCTCCATTTTCGAAAAAATGAAAACAATAGAGAGTGCAAACAAATACAGTGCTGCCTGGCTTAGCGATTGCTTCGTTTAATGATGCATTCGCTTAGCGATGGGCTTTTTTTGAGGAATTTTCCATACGTTTAACGATGTTCTCTACGGGCGATTTTCACTTAATGATGTCCGTTTTTGCTCATTTAAAAGTGTCTTAAAATGTTTGAAACCTGTTTTAAATGCTTGGAATCGTTAGTGCACCTTGTGAAACATTTGCAAACTTAATTTGGCTTTGTTCTGAGTCTTCGTTAATTTTTGGTGAATTCCCCCCCTCATTGGAATGCATTGAACGGGGGGGGGGGGAATTCACCAAAAATTAACAAAGACTGAGAACAAAGCCAAATTAAGTTTGCAAAGGTTTCACAAGGTGCTCTAACGATTCCAAGCATTTAAAACCGGTTTCAAACATGTTAAGACACTTTTAAATGAGCAAAAACGGACATCGGAAAGCCATTGAAATGCATTGAATAGGCGTCAATGCATTCCAATGGGGGAAACATTGTTTCACTTAGCGATGTTTCCTATGGGGATTTTCACTTAAGAATGGTAATCCGTTCCCATTGGAACGGATTTACCGGTATTCAATGCATTCCTATGGGAAATGGTGTTTCGCTTAGCGATGTTTTCCCATAGCGATGGTTTTTTTTAATCAATTAACATCGTTAAGCGAGGCACCACTGTAATGTTAAGTGGCTGCATGTCCTGATGTATTTAAGCCCATTTGTTACAAGAAACAGTCACTAAAGTGCTAGACTAGAGGGAGACAGGCTGAAATCCCACTTAAGTCTCTTAATTCACTGGATAGTCTTGGGCCAATCATTACTCCTCAGCTTAATTTACCTCTCATGTTTGCTACAATGACAAAAATAGGGCATGGGACAAAACTATCTACATTACGATAAGGTTCTTGAAGGAAAGACTAGAAACGCTTAAAACAAATGTTACAATGAAGTATGGTGGCCACTTCCATAATCCTGTCAACTAGGGAGGGAAGTCTTAGCCTGTATCTTATCAGGTGCCCAGATAGCACCTATTTATCTACTGGTAGGACAATATAAATGGCCAGCTTTACGAAGAGGTAACATACACATCACCACCCAGGTAGACATCAGTCTGGATTTAACCACTGAGTTTACAAAAGTAGTTGTCACTTGAGGCCACTATCACCTCTCTATAGTACAGCATAAAGAAACAGCCCAAAAGACAAAGAGTCCATTTAGGCAGAGATTAAAATGAGATTCTGGACATAAAATCCAAAGTACATCCAGAATCCCATCAATATTTTGTTACTTGAACCCATAACGTAAAACAAGATAAATTGTAAAATGATACTTGAAGACAAAACAGGAGCAAAAGCACAAGGATTTTTAAGAGTACCAACTTCAACAGCTGACTGGAGATGCTACTAACAATTTCATAATCAATATTGCCAATATTAATCCATATTGCCAATATAAAACACTGTATATAACTACAAACAAGTTTAACTAATTTTTCTTCGGTTCCTAACTAAATCTACAAATTCATTACATCTCAATCTGTGGCTCCTTGCTATCAAGTTCAAAAAAGGCCACCACTTTCTCCACCATAAATGATTCTCCTGTGGACAGAATATACCTCAATGTGTCACAATCCAAACAGCCCCTATTCTTTAACAAAAAAAGGGGTCTAGATTATTTTTATTTATTTATTTATTTATTTATTTATTTATTTATTTATTTATTGTATTTATACCCTGCCTATCTAGTCATTTCGACCACTCTAGGCGGCTGATTAGAGATGGGGATATACGTATTAGTAAACAAACATGAATACCCCGTCCCAGGTGAGCCTAATATGGGTCCAGCCCTTAGAACTAGCCCATCCACTCATGCTTCGCCGTGCCAGCATCTCCCTGCTCTTCACTGCAGTAGCTCCACCATCTCTCCGTTCGGCTGGCCACCTCAGCCAGGGGACTAGAGTAGCTCCACCGTCTGCCGGCACAGATGCTGACTAGCCAGCTGAGCAGAGAGACAGCAGAACTACTGCTGGGATGGGAAGGAAGAGCGGGAGGGCTGGCGGTGGGCCGAAGCGTGGGTGGACGAGCCGGTTCCGGGGGCCAGATCTGCTACGAATATGACTATCCCCGTCTCGAATCTAATTTCTGCAGAGATCTGTATAGAATGAATAATACAAAATCATCTCTCACTGTGTGCGACCCCACTGAATCTTTCATAACTGTTACAAACTGCTGATTTGCAAAAATGATGGAAACAGACCTTAAGATTTGTTTCTCCATCCAAGCTCGCAGTAGTAACATAACAAGAGCCGTCTGGTCTATCAGAGGACAGAAGTACAAGATCGACTGGGAAAGTTTCATCTTTGGCTACTCTGACAATATCGCCCACCTGAGAAGATAGAAAAAGAATTTCCATGCAGACAGTGACTACTAAAGCAATAGTTGAACATTCAAATCAATAACAGTCAGGATACAACAGACCATTTCTACTGATGTAATCTTGAGCCGGGCAACACCCTGATACCCACTTCTTGGAGTTCTCATGTAGCCTGGAAAAGTCTTGGAAGCTATATGGAGTAGCTGCTCAGTGCTGTGGTGGGATACAGGAGTGGAACATCTCGGGGCTAGGCAGCACTGGATTATGGTGACTATCAGTTTTAATTTTAAAAATAATTGCATGGTACACAAAGCAATTGCTCTGTAGTTCAATTACCACCAAAATGAGCAGTTTGCAAAGGGGACAGCCATGTTATGTAGCCCACCAAGAAAAAAAAAACGGAACAGTATTATGGCAACTTTAAGACTAACATAAATTTTAGCATGTGTTCTCTTTGATTACACACCACATCCTCAGATGCACGGAGAACAATATTGTGCCTCAAGTATATATGAATATTGAAAGAAGTAAAAACAGAGCCATCTTGGACGCAGACTGCTAAGATACATACCCGAATATTCTTTGATCTAGTTTTAACAAGGCCACCGCTACGTACAACGTACACTGGAGCTCCATTCACTTCATTGTCTGCTTTATGCCGCAACCAATCTTCATATCCCTGGAATGATTCAACTATTAGAAGTTATTTTTTAAAAAGTAATTTTTTTGGAAAAATTAGTAACTTGTTTTGAAACTGATTTGAAAAATGTTATAATGAAATCTGATCTGAGAACTAAGAACAGGGAGACCATGCGCATACTTTAGCCTGCACAATCTGTTACGGAGAGGGCTTCCCTTCCTCACAGTCCAATAAATAGAAACATTATCTTTTCAGCCAGTTTCCTAATTACTGGATAGAAGAAAGGTTAACCCTTGATTAGAAAACAAGGAGAAATAAGCGAGATTATGCTCTGTTGTTGTGCAACAGAAACTTTAAGCAGCAGGAGATAAGGTAAGAAAATCATTAAAGCTCCTGCTCATGGATTTTTTATAAAAATGTTTTATGAACAGTATTAACGCTGGCAAAATGAACAATCATCTTTTTGGGACATTCTTGGTTTTAATGTTTATTGGTTCTCTTTACTGACTTATGTGTGAGATTGTATAGTTGCATTTTAACTATTAGCCACCTGGAGTAGTGCTTAGGTGCTAGATGGGTGGATATAAATGTAACGAATGAAATCATTTGATCAAATCAAATGAATAAAATATTAACCAATTCTGCACTAAGATTATTACCTATATCCTCTCCAACAGAGAAAAAACATTGCCCAGGAATGTGCTAATGCAGTAGGTTCAAATCAACTCAAGTGGAATGATCCACAATACTCTTTTGTTGCAAATTATATGTAATATAAAAGTTATCAAATGCAGTCTCCTGCCATGTTTAATCCAGCACGTGTATTACAAAAGGGTTCCCGAAACAGTGTAGGTGATGTAAGGAACCTGTATGTATGCCTGAGGAAAGGTCATGAAAAACTGGAAGAAACTGCAGGTGTCAGGACTTCCTTCGGCTACCATTAGCTTGGCTGCAGGAAAGCTAGCATGACAGGCTGTCACCAAGGCAACTGGCCTGAGATTACCTGCTTGAGTGGGAAGAATAAACAGCAAGCTGGAATGGCCAAGTTCTGTTCTTTCAATAAAGGGGACTGGAGCTTACCAAAGTCCCGTGCAGATGAAAGAGACTTTGGAATACAGTAAAATACAGTACTCAACATAAAAAAAACCCTAAAATGTGGGCCACTGGTCCCATCACCTCCTGGCAAATAGAAGGGGAAGATATGGAGGCAATGACCGATTTTACTTTCTTGGGCTCTATGATCACTGCAGATGGCGACAGCAACCATGAAATTGAAAGACACCTGCTTCTTGGGAGGAAAGCGATGGCAAACCTTGACAGCATCTTAAAAAGCAGAGACATCACCTTGCCAACAAAGGTCTGCATTGTAAAAGCTATGGTTTTCCCAATAGCGATGTATGGAAGTGAGAGCTGGACCATAAAGAAGGCTGACCGCCAAAGAATTGATGCTTTTGAATTGTGGCACTGGAGGAGACTCTTTAGAGTCCCCTGGACTGCAAGGAGAACAAACCTATCAATTCTAAAGGAAATCAACCCTGAGTGCTCATTGGAAGGACAGATCCTGAAGCTGAGGCTTCAATACTTTGGCCATCTCATGAGAAGAGAAGACTCCCTGGAAAAGACCCTGATGTTGGGAAAGTGTGAAGGCAAGAGGAGAAGGGGACGGCAGAGGACGAGATGGTTGGACAGTGTCATTGAAGCTACCATCATGAATTTGTCCCAACTCTGGGTGGCAGTGGAAGACAGGAGGGCCTGGCATGCTCTGGTCCATGGGGGCACGAAGAGTCAGACACGACTTAACGACTAAACAAAAAATATAGTACTGATCATCACAAGCTACGATGATCTTCAAACCTAAGTCCTTCAAGCCCTGTTGCTTTGAAAAACATATTGTAGTGATGATTTGCATTAGCTGACTTTGGAGATTTTATCCTCAATGTCACGATACATTAAATAAAACAAAAACAAACCATCTTATAACATTTTCAAATAAGCAGAAGCTTCTATCAGTTCAAAGCTGTATACTGTCCTTCTGGTAAGTGAGAGACAGAAGGAAAAGGGTCTTTATAATAAGAAGTGACATACAATGCCCTTAGAAAAACATTCCGTGCCAATCTCTCACTGCCCACTTAAAGGTCCTACTGTGAGTCACCGAGTGCATGGCAGCTACAGAAATCATCCCTAGGCTAACCTGCTGATCTGTAACATAAAACATATTTACTTCTTTTCAGTGAGGAGCCTGATGCCTGCAGAATGGTGCTAAATTTCCTAAAGGCCCCCAAAAGACATGCCAGCAGTGCAGATGCTCAAGACTTGGCTGCATTCCACTACACACAAGCAATCTTCATCACATTGCAGCTGAATTAGCAGATCTACAAAGTATGAATTGTAAGCACCTATCTGGAACCCGCTTCACAGGAATTCCGATCCATTTCCCCTTCAACGGAATACAAAAGTCACAAGTGTAATAGGTGCAAGAGCAGAATTTCTGGATCCTTTAGGAGAAAAGCAGCATATATATGTGTGTATGTGTATGTATATGCTGCCTTTCTCTTAAAGCAGTGGTCCCCAACCTTTTTCAAACTGTGGACCGGTTTAGCATGCATGCTGGGGAGAGTCTGTGTGTAGGCGTGGCATCCGTGCGTGGGGTGTCCATGCGTGGGTGGGCAGGCATGGCATCTGTTCACGCATGGGGGGGCGTACGTGCGTAGGTGTGGCATGTGTGTGTCCATCAGTGGGGCATCCATGCATGTATGTGGACAGGGTGTATGTGTCTACAGGGGTTGTGCATGCCGGGGGGGGGCGGGGAGAGATCTGTCTCTGCAGCCTGGTCCTGCCAAGGCCACAGCCCGATACCGGGCTGCAGACCGGGGGTTGGTGACCCTTGTCTTAAAGGATCCAAGAAGGCTTACAGTATTAAAATAAACAAAGGTAAAAGGTAAAATAATATTTTTTTACAATAATGAACAGAATTAAACAAATATATTAAAACTTAGAATTGTATAAATTATACACGTATACATTTTATGAGACACAAAATCACATTCCCACATGACATTATCTTCTTGACCCTTCAAAAATCCTCTTGCCATTTGTACAGTTTGTGTTTACACCTGCAGAGGGTCTTGATAGTTACCCTAAGAAGTCATGTCATTCTGTGATACTGCACAACTTGACCGTATATTCTCACTCTGGGAAGAAGATGTGGAACACCACCCGCAGGACTCTTGTGGGATATGGTTTTCCACAATTGCTCAAACTTTTGCAGCTGCAAAGTTAGTTAGTTAGGAGCCTCATGACACAGTGGGTATTGCAACCAAAACTGTGCTCATTGACCCCAGGTTCAATCCCAGGTAGCTGGCTCAAGGTTGACTCAGCCTTCTATCCTTCCGAGTTCGGTAACAGGAGTGCACAGCTCGCTGGTGGGGCAATGTGTAGCATGCATAAATAACTTGTAAACTGCCCAAAGAGTGCTTTAAGTGTTATGGGGTGGTATATAAGCAGCATGCTTTGCTTTTTTTAAAAAAAGTGGAACTATATAACAGAATTTGGGCCAACATGTAAAACTGCATATACAAGCTGAGCACCACTGGCTCCTGGAGAAATAAATAATATCACAGTGCTGTTCAACATACAGTGAATGAATTTTACATATATGGGAGAGATCCAAGTAGACTGACATAGTGATATCACTTTTAGCTGCTGACTTGTGCTGCACATGATACAGAAGTTTGTCTTAAGCAACATTTTTGGAATGTTTATCTCCTTACCTGCTTTATGGCTGTTACTGTTATTACAAAAAACAATGGCAATCCACTGGTAATTGGACTTGTAGGTGTATCTATCATAAGCTAGAACAGAAAAATAAGGATAAAGATAGTTTTCGTAATGAGCATAGTTTTGAAGGTATGTTACTGTGTTTCCCCCAAAATAAGACAGGGTCTTATATTAATTTTTGCTCAAAAAAACACATTAGGGCTTATTTTCAGGGGATTTTTTTCATGTACAACAATCTGCATTTGTTCAAATACAATAATGTTTTCTTCTTTTGGTTGCTGCACAATGGTGGAGGAGGATTCACTTAACTAGAGCTTATTTTGGGGGTAAGACATATTATGAGCATCCTGAAAAATCATATCAGGGTTTATTTCCAGGTTAGGTCTTATTTTCAGGGAAACAGGGTAGTCAAAACTGTACAACACATTCAGGAGTCTACAAATTTTGGCTTTTGATTCTCATAAACCTGGCTTAACCAAAGAGGGGCATTTTCTGTTCCTCTTCATCACTTGGACACTTCCAAGAGCCTCTGAAGTCTAATACAATGCAGAGAAGGAGCCTAATTAACCTCTGAAGGCACTTAAAAGTCTTCTTCCTATACAACCAACTTCAAAGAAACCTGCCAGTCTCCCTCTGGACTAAAATATTATTAATACATATTATATACCATCAAGTTGGACCCATCTTGTATTGATCCTAATAGGGCTCTCAAGGTTTCGTGATATATTTAAGGAATGATTTTTAACAGTTCCAATCCACCCACCCCTTTGAGTTTCCACGGTTGAGCAGAAATTCAAACCCAGATCTCTGGAGTCCTCGTCCGTGACTCTACCCACTGTACCACAATAAAATTAATACTGGCTATTGGTCAACAACTTGACAGCCCTCCATTGTACAACAAAAAATGTACAATGTCATGGCAGTAATCCCTCCTTGCTTCAGAAGGGGTGAAAGAAGGTTGTGCTGTCAAACCGTTGTATGGGCTGATATAGAGATTCACTCCAGTCTGTACTGTTTACGAGATATGTCAGGGTTTGCTTGATTTAAGCAGTCACATAAGAGATTGGGTCTCTGCATTAACCCTCCAAGCACAAAGAGAACAGCACATAGGGTCGGTGGAAGATAGGCACATACATAACCATATTTCGGCATGATGAGAGCCTGCTGTTCCACATTCATGTTGCTCACATTGAAAAATATAGAAGTACAATTTGTCGTATGAATACTGTATTGTAGTGCCAACTACAGCAGAAAATATTAACAAGCTCTCCTCTTATGATCTTCCAACTTCTAGAGGAAAAGCAGTATCTTGTAAAACAGGCAGCAGGTATTCCGGGAAAAATATCAACGGAACAGCAATTATTCAGAACGCAACATTAATCTAAGAGACTTACTATATTTAAGCATAATTTAACACATTAGCTAAGAAGGACAAAGAATAGATTCTATGTAAATAAATCATGTCCCTCTTTCCAAGGATGAGATTTAGCAGTTAATCCTCACAGAAGAAAGCAATTTAGGACAAATCAATGACCGTATACAGTGGGGTCTTGACTTGAGAACTTAATCTGTATTGGAAGGCGGTTCTCAAGTCAAAAAGTTCTCAAGTCAAATCTGCATTTCCCATAGGAATGCATTGAAAACCATTTGATCCGTATCTGCTCTTTTCCATCCATAGAAACTAATGGGAAGCTGCTATTCTGCCTTCGACCACTAGAGGGGGATATTTTATTTCTTAGGTCAAGAAAGGTTCAGGGAAGGCAGGGAAAATACAGTCCAGGCAGTACAAGTACCAGGCAGTCCGAAGACTGTCTCCCAATCCACTCTCTAAACGCTGGGAGGAGTGAGGAAGCAGACAGGCACCCTTTTCACTGGCCAACAGTTAACTGAAAGTTCAAATTTTGCACTTTCCCTGCCTCCCACGTGGTTTTTTTTCAGTTCTTAACTCAAATCTAAGTATGTAAGTCAAGTCAATATTTTCCTATAAGAGTGGTTCTTAAGTCAAAATGTTCTTAACTCAAGCCGTTCTTAAGTCAAGACCCCACTGTAGCACTTTAATGTTTGGCTTAAAGTAGCCAAGCTGTGCTATTTTTTACTAGGCCAGGTTGCTGTGTTTATACATTAGGCACATAATTAGTTTTAAAGCTCATTAATCAGCCGGCACCAGTTTACTATTGGGTGCACTTTGGCATCTGGTTTGTTCACAATTCTACAGTTAGATTTACACAACACCATAGGAGGTATATCCCCATGGTCTACTGCAGACTGTTCAGGAATGAGTACTCGATGGGGCATGTGCATATAGACGTGAAAAGAATGTGAGTGAAACATGACAAAAATATTCCCAGCAAGAAAAGAACGAGGAAAACTGGTACTGTCCACCTGGTTGCTTCTTCCAAGACATATCTATGAGTGACATGGAATTCCACAACTAATAAGCAGTTCTCAGTAACTACTGGGGACACAACAAATGCGCTCATAAAGATGTGACTTTTGCCTATTTTTTAAAAATCCAGAGTACTAAGCCTAACTATGACTAGTACAGCTAAAATTGGGCTTTTTCTGGAGTTGACTATCAGGGCTTTAATAATCAAGACCTGATAAATCCAACCCAAAACTTAGCATCAAGGAATCTGCATCAATGAATCCAGTTCTCCAACACTGGAGGCATTCAAGAGAAATTTAGATGACCACCTGGCAGATATCCTTTGACTTGTACTCCTGCATTGAGCAGGGGGTTGGACCCTTACAGGCCCCTTCCAACTTCATGATTTTATGAACCTGGTCTAGATTTCTGGACTGTAGTCTGCTCTAAATAGGCCCTAATTCCCTTACTTCCTTCTTTTAATTCTCTCAACATACACACACCCATACTCATATACACATGAAGTCCAGACTTCACAACTTTTATTTTTTCCCCCTGACGTTCCCATCTGGATTTTCCTGGATCAATTAACCTGCATGCTCCCCTAGATCTTCAAGAACCTGTCCTTTGGAAATGGGAACTGTATGTCTTTCTATCTCAATCTTTACATCCAAGATTGTTAAACAGCTGGGAACATAACGAGCTTAAACTAGAGAAGATTAGAGGCATATATAATGTTTTAGAAAGAGCTAACTATGGCTAATTTTGTGAAACTATAATTTAATATGATACTTTAATCCAGACTGTTCTGTATTACACTTTTCATTTCATCACTGTACTGCACTGTTAGGAATTCACTCTATTTTTTTTTTTTACATTGCGCCTTCATTTCATGCATCTCATTCCCTGTTTATATGCTATGATTTAAATAAATCAAATTAATTACCGCCAGTGAATAGCTTCAGATAATCTCTGGTTACACCCTCTTGCCGACTGGGACAAACAGAAAAACCTCATTTTCAGTCATAAAATCTTCTTAAAACCAGTATTATTTTATCCTAACTTTTAAATGCTCTCATAGAAGAGCAAATCAAAACAAAGCAGTTCTGACACATCGTTGTCCATTGTTGTTTAGAATGCCTCCACATTTGCATGATGAGTTAAGAGACGCTGTATGCTGCCACAGAGCTTTCAATCTGATTAAGTCTATGAAGAATGGAATGTGTAAGTAAACGTACTATTCAAAGAGTGCGGGTTGGAAAGAGAACATAAAATCTTGATGGAAGTGCAGATAAAATTATTTGTTTTCCTACTCTGAGAAGCAGTACATTATTAAAGTACCATTCGGGCAATAATTCAAGATACTGTACATCTTGTTAGGGTGCGGGAGCCAATGCCAAAGAAATGCAGCTAACTGGGGCTGGTTACAGGAATCACATAAACCCTGTTAGAGCAGCTTGACTGGTTGCTGATCTATGTCTGGACAGAATTCGAAGTGTAAGTTCTAACCTGAAAAGCCCTAAATGGCCTGAGCTTCTTAAACTATCTCAAGGACCGCATCTCCCTTTATGGCATACTTGAGTGTTAAGATCATCAGGAGATGCCTTTCTCTTGGTCCCACCACCTTCACAGGTGCATCTGATGGGGACACAGGAGAGAGCCTTCTCTGTTTTTGTTCCCAGACTCTGGAACTCCCTCCCACTGGAGGCCAGACTAGCCCCCATCTTTGCTGTCCTTCCCCAAGCAGGCAAAGTCCTTTCTCTTCAGGCAAGCCTTCCCTTAGTGACTGGCTGCCTCAGTAAGGTTTTTGAATGGATTACTGCCCGCAATGTGCTTTGATGTCACTTATGTTTTTTTAGTATCTAAACGAGCAGACCTTGTCTAGAGGGGCGGGGTATAAGTCCAAATAAAGTAAAGTAAAGTAAAGCATAAGCAACACAACAAAACTGCTTTCGGTCCTTTCTATGGAGAAAGAAGGGTTGAAAATATTTTGAACAAACAAAGATTCCAAAGGCCTAAATTCAATTACACAAGTACACCCATTAAATCAACTGCCAAATAGTAAATCAACACGTATGATTCAATGGGTCAAACTATAGTTGGGATTGGTTTTAGCTGAATTGTACCATTCTATTGCTAAGGCTAAGCCAGCCTAATTTTGTACACTACCAGGACAGGATGCTACCCGGATGCTGAACGTAAGCCTCTCTAACATAAAACTTTAAAACTTTAGTGACTAATTTTTGAAACACTGGCCAGAATCAACTTCCAATGTAAGCTTGCTTAAGTGAACTGGCAGGAAGTCATAGCTGTTCATTAATGAGGGGCTAGCTGCATTCCTGCACTCGTGCAGCAGGATCCTGGCCACTGTGCATCTATATGCAACTTACAGTAAAAACAACAATCCAGCAGTTACTAATAGAACTGAAATAGATAAAAGCAGCATGGCAAATAACATTAACGTCTGAGAATTGTAATGTAAGAAACTTCACACAATATGTTTTCTTTGCTTCTGAAATAATCAAGATAGTAATTAGTTAAAATGAAGTAAAATCCTTCAGGAAGGCCTCATAAAAGCATTCAAATCTTTTATGCAAGCCTTTTTCTTTAATTTCCCTTCCTTTTATTTTATTTTCAAATTTCACTTTTGTTGGTTGTTTTACGCGTTCTTTATTAACTACTAATCAAAATAATAAAAACAAATCCACTTTAAACTCCTCTGAAAGAGAAATGAGTGAAAAGTATAAATTCAATTAAATGGCTGAAAAAAATGGAACAATGTCATTCCCTCAATATTTATTTGCAAAAAGGAAGATTGCAATGAAACTGTATATTAAAATTTTAAAATTTGTTCCGTAACAAAAATTATGAGCATAAGAGTTCAGAACAGTAAGGATAGTGATAAAGCCGAATGAGGAAGCAAAGTGAAATAGAATACACTGACATGATGGCTATTCAATGAAGATTGTGGAAGCGCTGCTTATAAAAAAAGCATGTTAAGAATCCCATCTTACTAAAATCTATTTTTACATCTTAGAAAGAGGCTTCAACAGAACTTTTGAAATGCACAGATAAAAGCCAAGAGGAAATCCTAGTGAAATAATTCACAATGGATTTCAGATGACATCACTATACACTAACTTGTACAGACAAGCTAAATGACTGTGGGAGAAACAAGATCTATAAAACATTTACTGAGAAACCAGAAATGGTTTCCGCTTTTAGTTGTTTCATGAACTGTTTTCATTTGCTCTGTCCTTTCACTTGCTCTTTTGATTAAAATTGCTATGACATGGATTTTTAACATACTGTTTTTAATGTGAAATCCACAAGACCTCTCTGAAGACAGTGAACTGACTAGCATTTAGAAGACAAAATATAACCAGCAACTAACTCAAAATAAACGAACAGCAGTTTACAAAAGGGTGTGTGTTCATGCACAAAAAAGAGCACATGAAAGCCTCCCTACCATGTCAAACAAGGTGGCACTAGCTAGCTGACCATGACTGACATCCTGTTGCTTAGCAAGAGCAAGTCACAACTAGAGTTAAGGTTCACTGAATCAATGGAACATATGGAACAGGTGACTCCCCAGATCCCAGGTGATTCAATGGGCCTACTCCAATTGCAACTTACTTTGCTAAGTAACAGGATTTCAGCCCTTGTTTACAGTGGTGCCCCAATTGACGATGACCCTGCCTGACGACAAAATCGCTTTACGATGATTTTTTGTGATCATTATAGTGATCGCAAAATGATGTTTCTATGGGGTTTTTTTCACTTTACGATAAATAGTTCCCTGCTTCGGGAACTGTTTTTTTTTCAGTAGACGATGACTAGAAACAGCTGATCGGCAGTTTGCAAAATGGCTCCCCGCTGTTTTCCGGACCGACTGTTTGCAAGACAGGTGTCCCAAAATGGCTGCCCTATAGAGGCTCTTCGCTGGACGATGAGGTATTTCCCCCATCGGAATGCATTGACTGGTTTTCAATGCATTCCAATGGTTTTTTTTCCACTTGACGACGATTTCGCTTAACAGTGATTTTCCTGGAACATATTATCATGGTTAAGAGGGGCACCACTGTACAATTAGGAAGAGATCTAATCAGAGCCAGAATTAGGACCAGGGAGCTTGCCAGAGGATTTACAAACCCCTCCTACATTGCTAAAGTAAGGTTCTGTGACATTGTAATGTCTGTGAAATATACATCCCTTGCTTGGAAAGGAATGTACTATGATGGGATAGATATGGCCTACTGTTCGATTAAAATCAGTGGTTCCCAGCTTTGGGTAATCCAGATATTCTTGGACTAAAATTCCTATAGACCGTCACCACCAGCTATTCTGGCCAGGGATTCTGGGAGTTACAGTCCAAGAACACCTGGATTACCCAAGGTTGGGATCCACTGAACTAATAAAATTAAACAGGGTGGATTAAAATTCATGATTTTAAAAATATCAGATTTAAACAAATTTAAATATGATTTCTTAAAATTTTAATCACATTTATTTTAATGAAATGCTTTTGGAGGAAAAATCTATCTGAACATAGTTTTCTATTTAGGATACATTATAGTTCCAAGGTTATACAGCAGGAAATAGAGCTTAGTTATGTAACAGCACAAGGTTGTATGTTATTCATGAATATTTACATTTTTGGTAAACTAATTCAATTAATCTAAGTTACCCAAGTGGAGATAACATGCACCTTTTTACAGTTAAAATAGTATAAAATAAACAAAGTTCAGGGGGGAAAAACCTCAATTCTACTGTCGTCCTGCAAATCTATTTACAAACAATGAACACATTCCCTTAAATGCAAAATTTGAAGTTTGTTTGGAGTGAAATACATCTGTACCAGGCTCTAAGTGTGAGGAGGGTCAAGCAGTAAAAACAAAAGTGAAACCTTCTGAACAGCTTACAAACCTTGGGGTCATTGTTCACATAGCTTGAAGTTATTTTTTTAAAAAAAAGATATTTTGTTTAACCACTTCAGTTAATAAACATTGTTATTTATTAAGCAGATACAAGAATATATAAATTATATGTTATTTTTGTTAAATAAAACAATTTAAGTAGTTCTCCAAATATGAGTGATTAACCTATTAAACTACAATTAATTCTGATATAGCTGTTTTAGTAATCTGACAAGTTATTACTCTATAAAGGAAATCTTCATCCGGTTGCAAATATTAAAGATTATGACTACCAGCAAGAATCACTCTTCACATTGAAAAATAATGATTTAAATCGACTCAATTTAAATCAAATCCACCCTGAGATGAAAAGAATTTAAAATGGAAGACATGAGTTGACGATTAGGAATCAAGCCATGTCTGTTGCTCAACCCAGGAATTTCCTCATCAAGAAAGACTTAAAGAATTTAATAGTACTCACTTTGGTAATGCACTTCACAAAATGTAGTCTCTTTTTATAGACTTCGAAACGTCTGTTTGAGAGCCTTTGGTCTAAAATGCTCTAACCACTTAAGTATTGTGTAAACGGGATGGGTTGTCTAATATCAGTAACCCGACTGTCATGGATGACACTAAAACCTGTCAGGCAACCTAAGATATCACACCTTTTATTTCAAAGCCTTTAACAACGTTCTTCGTCTCTGTCATAATTCTATGACAGGTTAGGCAACAAAGACAGACAATATAATCTCAAAAGTAAGCAGGGCAAAATAACAGCTAAATTGTCTGTTCCTGAGCTCACCAAGTTGCATTTCTTGCTTGTGAGGGAGGCTACTATTTAAATTCTTAATAAAAAGCAGACTAAGCAGATGTATTTTGAGTCACAAGCTCCTAGAGGTGGATTTGATGATCTATAGGGTCCTTTCCACCTCTGCAGTTCTGAAGCGCAGCATCTATTGACAAGGTTTTGAAAACTTCCCTATAGGATAATCAAAGCACACTAAAAAAAATCCCCTTCCTATTTTGACAGTGATGCTAATTCATGTCACCATGCATTTAGGTTGCAGTGCCGAAGCCTGACAACTGTGTCAATTCTAGGTTCCTTGAATTTTTACCATATACATGGTAAGTATATTTAGTGAGATGCTGTGCCAGTCCTTAACTTGGAAAAGAATTGGCTTTCAACACTTAATTGCAGTGTTGTTGCCAGGCTAACCAAATTATGCTCCACCAAATTAAACAGCCATTGGAGTTCTTAACACCTTCACTCTAAAACATCTAAAAGAATGATAACATCAGTGAGTCATTCAGTGACCTTCAAGCCTGTGAAGGACTAAACAAGGATCACCTCCTCTCCCCTGGAATAGTACAGCATTATTTACTGTGTCTCCACCATCAGTGATATTTAGGTACAAAGCCCTTGCGGTTCTCCCTTTCTTTCTAATTACAATCTAAGTAACTGAAAATGAATCTGCCGAACTAATCATCAATGGACTAAGCCCTCTGTAACTCAGCCTTGGAAAATGTGAAGATTTCCTTTTTTTTTCATTTAAAAGATTTGAAGCATCATGAAACAACACACTCACACGAATACATGAAATTTTTAAAAACTCAAAAGCAATTTTCCCACACACCATGGTTCAGTTATACATGCTTAAGAGACTCGTAGCACAACTTACCTGAACCAAAAATATAATAAGAAAATAAAAGTTGGCTATTCTTCTGAACTGCTCAAATAAATTTTTGGGAACAAAATTCCATACAGTGTACTGCAAAAGAAAACAACAACAACATAAATACATTTGCTTGATATCCTGTCAATTAAAACACAATGGCCAAAATCCCTACTGAAGTTACACAGGCATAACACAATTGCCATAAATCCCATGGGTGAATTGCTTCAACTGCCTAATTAAGTGTAACTCAGTGTACAACAGAAAATGCCTATAATAATATCTTTAAAATACAGCCGTTCACCAGCAAGATTTTTCCCACCTGCGTTGCACTAGTGTAGAAACCGAATAGCATTTTGGACAATCATTGTTCAACAAGATCCCCTACCACCAACTTTGCAATAAAATGAATGCATTTACAAACATTTTAAGAATAAGAGTACAATCTTTGGTCTAGATGAGCAGGATAGAAATCATCTTCTTGTCAAAATATTTCTGTTACCCAATTCACTTCCCTAAACACACTGCACGTTAAGAAAAACAATGCAAAAAAAGCCATAAAGCAAAGGGAAAAATATAATTCACATCTGGCATCTGGTCACCTAGAATCTAGGGGACAATCTCTAAAGTTTGGTTACTAATGGTGGGAACCATCAATGGCTACTGTTCATGAAACTATTTCTTCCTGAATCCAGTTATAATGCTGGCCTTTGGTAACACCTGTGCTTCTGCACTGAAACTACTGATACAATCCTACATTTCCCTTTAGCCATTAACATTATTTATTTATTTACTGTATTGTTCCCCACCCATCTAGTCAACTGACTACTCTTACATGTGCTTACTTTTTCAACCAGCTTCTTTATTCTGAGAAATATATCATTTGTGATATTTTATATAATGCTTCAAACATAACTCAAACATGATTACAGATGGGGATGACTCACCTACCCTAAATGAAGACGCAACCGCCATCTTTGCAAAGGGCAGCCAATGTCCCTTACTGCAGGCAGTGGCTGCAGAGGCCAGCTGGAGATTGCGGTGGCGCTGGATGGTGGCAGTGGCTAAGGTAGAGAGAGGAAGGGCCGGGGGATAGGCTATGGAGATGAGTGGCTCACCGATCAGCTGATCGAGAGGCCCATGGGCAGAATGAGACAGCCATAGGAAGAGAGGGAAGGCTAGCCAGCAATTTCTATGGAACGGATTATCATCATCATGCGGGGCACCACTGTAATTGAAGATGGTGCTCATCACTACGAATGCTGTGCTATTCTTATTCAGCATTCATTTTCACAAGCAGTGGCTTGTTGTGGTAGGGAGTTTTACCTTCTTATCCTTTCAGAGTACACACTTACTCCTTAAGCAGAAACAGAAAAAGAAGGTGGAGACACAGAACTTGCAATCTAGATGGCATGCATTTTTAGCAGAAAAAGGCAATTTCCAGAGATCTTGGCCTGTATCTCCCTCCTGTCCAAGATCTTACAAAAGCTACCCCTGCCCCTCCAATGCCCCATAATTTTCCACTTCACATGGTCCACAATAGCCCCCTGTAAGGATCATGAAAACATCATTTTGCCAGATTTTGGGGTCTCCACTGCTTTTTTTAAACACATGGAGATATTTATCAATACCTCTGACCATGCAAAAAAACCAACCAACAAACAAAAAACAGGGATCTAGGGGCATGCAGCCTGCAGATCACACCAGCCAATTCCTGTTTCAATGGATGAACTGGAAGAAGCAATTATATCAGTCTGTATAGAAAAACCTTTTAAGTTAGCATTTAGTTTACAGACATATGCCTTCGATTCACTTTGCTAGGACCTCCAAGTTTTATGTCAAAACAATCTAGATAGGCTGATGGCAGCATATTGTCAAATTACACTCCAAAATTTAAGAGGAAGGAATGACAACAATTTGAACAAGTTGCCAATAAAGACCAAAGAAATGTTACATTAATATCAAGTAATGCAAAAGTTTTTATAATGCTGTAACAATTCATTCAAGAAGATTTTGTATTCAAATGATGTGTTTGAAAATGGCTGTTACAATAAAAATTGCCTGCGCTAAATGACATGTAGGTGAACAAGCTTGATGGTATGGTTTATTATGGGGTTTAAGCCTGAGCTGATTTTTACTGTCCGTTTTATACGGCCACCAAGACATGTTCAGTCAAAACCTAGCTTTACCAAGCATACGTGAGAAAGTAAGCATGTAGATGCTAAGGTTATTCTCACCTTAGAAGAAATTATTCTATTCTCTGCAAACTTCTGAGGAACGTAATGGCCATGCTGGGGAAAGCGATTTGCAATATAAATTGTTCGGTTATCACTTTGATGAGGTGGGTCAAAACCCTGAAAGAGAAAAAGAAGACATTAGTTAGTTAAAAATGATACAAGTTTTCTACAACATTTCTGCACAAATGAATCCTGGTTAAGTTACCCTTCCATTCTCACAAAGGCAAACAAGTAAGACTAAAAGATAATTACTCTGTTTAATGGCTCTGAACCCAGCATTTACTGTACCTAGATACATAATCCCAAAACTACTTTTATAACTTTACAAAGATTCTAAACTTTTTAATAATGTCCTAATCGAAAGACAACTGCTGAACTGAGCATAAGAAGACTAGAATTGAAAGATCTACTGATTAAAAAATAAATAAATTAAAAACAGTGATTACAGAGGATTCCCAATGTATAATAGCTCACTCCCTTCAGAACCCTTTGCTTTTACAACCATTTCAATACACTCTCCAAAACTCACTTTTAGAACCACCACTGTGACTGGTGCTCTAAACTGGCATGCTACCAAGTGTGACAACATTTTGCTAGACAGAGGAAGTGGGCAGCAGAAGATAATGGAGGTTGCACTGGAGTATCTAATGCACAAGGTAGAGAGAGAAGGTATGATGGAGAAGTGAAAAAAAATAGTACCCATAAACAACTGTTAGGCATGAACATCTGCCGGAACCAAACCCTTGTCCTCACATTGTGCCTCATGGGAAAATACAGTTCAGCATAACAACTTCTTTGTTTACAACCATCAACAGGGAACAAATTAAATGTGTAAGTGAGGTGGTCTGCTGTAATTGTATACTTTTAACCTCTAGAGTGTGCCCTAAGAGTTTTGCAAGTGTCACAAAATACCCAATGATCATAGGAAAATAGTGCCTGCAGGCAACGTAAGCAAAATGACTGGTTTTCTGCCAAAGCACATAAGAGGAATTCAAGATTGATGATGATTCATCAGCACAAATGTTTGGATACACATAAGGTAGATCTTGTTGCCATAATCAAGAAAATAAACAGGAAGGAACAATTTGTTTTAGAGAACATGAAGTGGAACTTCATAATGGGAGATTCATACATTCCATGGACCTGGATCTAGTACTGTACTCCTTAAAATAGAAAACATCACACATTCCCTATATTACTGGCTAAATATTCTGCATGCATCTCTCCAGAAACAGTTAACAGCAGACGGGATTCTAGGTTTGAGAGAGGAGAGAAAGGAAGATCCCTCCCTTTCTTGTACACTTCAATTTCTTCTCACACATATCTAAATATTCCTCTCATTTGGCACAGAGAAGAAACTATAGACACTTGCCTGACTTCTAATGCAATGGTTCCCAACCTTAGGTAATCCAGGTGTTCTTCAACCACAATTCATAGAAACCTTCACCACCAGCCGTGCTAACGGAAGTTTCTGGGAATCGCAGTCCAACATCTCCTGCCTTATGCAAGGTTCGGAAATACTGTTCTACTACCTCCTCAAAGCAATCCTCTTGCAAAACTAGTTGTTAACCAATGGCAAAAATACACTTCCCACAACCCAACTTCTTTCCTTTCTAAAATCCTATGCCATTAAATCAATGTCTCACTTTGATACACTCCAGAATGTTGTGCATTGCACAGGATTTGACGGTTTGTGAGGACATTCTCCTATTTGATCCTGGGCTTTGGGAATTCTCACTGCTTCAAGAGTTCATGACAATACAGTAAAATTGTTACTTTTAGCTCTAGAATCTTCCGAGAGAGTCAGCGCAGGCGCAGACAATACCCATATGTGTGCATTCACAGAGGCCTCTCAAAGTACTCACCAATTTCCTGGGCAGAGCTACCCAACTGTCATGGGCAGGATTATGCAAAGATGCAGAGTCCTATTTTCCAAATTTATTAAATGTCTAGTCTTTTTCTGAAGGGGCCTCATTTTTAGGGGGAAAAAAACCCTTATTTCCCCATCTCACAAACAGTTATAAGAAAATACGAACACAAATGTAAGTGTAAGTTCCTTCTCCAGTCCTCTGAAGATGCCGGCCACAGAGACTGGTGAAACGTCAGGAAGAACAACCTTCAGAACACGGCCAAAGAGCCCGAAAAACCCACAACAACCAACAAATATAAGTATTTATAGGTGTTATTAAAGAACAATGTGCATGGAAGCAGGGTGGATTCAATTTATATTGTTGATTTAAATCATGGTTTAAATTTTTTTAAATTGGATTTTTTACAATTTAAATTTTAAAAATCATTTTTTTATTTAAATCATCATTTAAATCAGTTTCAATTTTAAAAATAATTTATTTTTATCCACCCTGCATGGAAGTGTACCAACATGGGAAGTTTCATTTCAATATCAACTGAAACCTTCAGCAGTTGTTCTATGGTCCATAGGTAAAGGTAAAGGTTCCCCTTGACAATTTTTGTCCAGTCGTGTTCGACTCTAGGGGGCGGTGCTCATCCCCGTTTCCAAGCCATAGAGCCAGCGTTTTGTCCGAAGACAATCTTCCATGGTCACATGGCCAGTGCGACTTAGACACGGAACGCTGTAACCTTCCCACCGAGGTGGTCCCTATTAATCTACTTGCATTTGCATGCTTTCGAACCGCTAGGTTGGCGGGAGCTGGG
The DNA here is from genome assembly GCF_051106095.1 of Pogona vitticeps. Classification (NCBI taxonomy): domain Eukaryota; kingdom Metazoa; phylum Chordata; class Lepidosauria; order Squamata; family Agamidae; genus Pogona; species Pogona vitticeps. Next base: position 9,817,314 of record NC_135785.1, read on the forward strand.
ACAAGCGACAGGCGCTCACTCCGTCGCGTGGATTTGATCTTACGACTGCTTGGTCTTCTGACCCTGCAGCATAGGTAGATCAAAATAACGTATATCCCACTCAAACTTTGCAACAGGTTGATGACAGTTACTAACTCTTGGAACTATATTCAAAGAATGAACAGAGCTCTATCAAAGTCACAATAACTCAAGTGAGAAACACGACATATAAATCTTGTGTAAGAGACTCAATGTTGCCACTCCTGAACAGAGAATGTTAAAACCACATTACAACAACAAATAACTTAACAATAATTCATCAAGAGCATCTACTGTTCTGGAGCCTGAAGGCTTTTTAAAATCAAAACATAGGTGTTAAGTAGCCCATCTTTCAAAAAGCTTCTGTATCATTCAATAACTCTTTTGTGAGTGACTACCACTCTCGCCACCACAAAGAATTGAATTTCTGCAGTTTAAATCTACTTACATCTCTACTATTCTACCCCCTTCGACTAAAACATACACAACCTTTACATTACTGAATAATGTACAGTGATGCATCGCATAGCAATTGCTCCATATAGCGACGAAATCGCTTAGCGACGCTGTTTTTGCGATTGCAAAACCGATCGTTTTGCGATGGTCCCTATGGGGAATTTTACTTTGCGATGATCACAGGGAAGTGATCATCGCAAAGCCCCCATTTTCGGCCAGCTGATCGGCGGTTTCAAAATGGCCGCCGGGTAAACAAAATGACCACCCGCTGTTTTCAGGCACTGAGTTCTTGCTTTAGAGGCACCGAAAATGGCAGAGCTATGGAGGATCTTCGCTTAAAGGTGAGTTTTAAGCCCATAGGAACACATTAATCACGTTTTAATGTGTTTCAATGGGCTTTTTATTTTCGCTTTGTGATGTTATCGCTTAGCAGCGATTTTTTCTGCACGAATTAACATCACTAAGCGAGGCACCACTGTATTTGTCAAAGCACAGTTCATGAAAGTTATGCCATAGTATCTTTGCCAGCCTCTAAGGTGCCCATAAAAGACTGTTGTTTTACTAAAGAGGACACAGTTTGCTGTCCTCTGAAGATGCTGGCCACAGAGACTGGCAAAATGTTAGGAAAAACCACCTTCAGAACACGGCCAAGAAGCCCGAAAAACCCACAATAACCATAAAGAGATTTTGTTTTCAATATTCAGAATGGACTGCAGATTTTTTTCTATGCTTCTAAAGATGGCAGACAGAATTCACTGCAGAAGCAAGATGCTTCTCGTACAAGCATCAGTCTCCATTAAAACTGCACCACTTAATATTTCAGTTTGCAAGTTGTAAAAAACAAAGGTTTCGCCATGAAAATGATGACTGTTGAAAGAAGATGCATTTTTTCATAGTCCTTGAACTACTGCTTCTACTTACTGATGAAGAGATCTTAAGCAGATTCAAATTGGCACTAACAAAAAAAAAAACACCCCTCTTATGGAGTCAGTTTATTTCCCAAATCTGACAAAACAGGGGGATTTAATTAAAGTCGGCTGGCATTCACACGTTACTCCCTTTATCAACCGTAAGTGCACTTGACTTATGAAATATTTCCTCGGCAAAATATTTTCAGTGAGCAATAAAACTGAAGTTTACATATAACAGAGCTTAGCTATAAATGTGTCACCTGCATTCTGCCAGGCAGAGATGACCTTGTGTTTCAAAAAGTGCTTTGTCAGATGAGTTCAAACTAGTGCTATCTGCTGGCTCTCAAAACCTTAATGCAAGCTATTAAAATGTTCCTTGGCTTTTTCTAAAAGGTATGGCTAAAGGTATAGGGTTAAATGTAGTTATAAATGCAGGATTAAAGTGATAGGGGACAATAGAACTGTACTGTACAAAGAAATAAGGTCACCAAAGTCATTACTGAAGGATATTAAAAAGGTGCTACAATTTTCAGTTACAGGTTTGTTTTTTTTAAAAAAAAACAGTTTTCGTATTCCAGATTTACAGTGCTATCACCCTTTTTCACCCAAAATAAAAAGGGAAAGGGAAAAAACCCAAGTAGGTTAAAGAATGCAATTTCTAACTGTAAGCACAATGAAAGGAACCAATGATGTTTGGTTGATGTATTAGAAATCTGCAGTTTTGAGTCTTTTGTTAAGAATTCTTCATAGTTTCATTTCAATTAAATTTCCAGGCTTTATAACTGAAGAGGCACATTTGTAAATAGAATGGTAAATAACAGAGAGACTACGAAACAAGACCTAACCCATGTTCGCTTGTACTCTTCTTGAAGAAAAAGATGGCTCAAGATTTTTTATCTGGGGACTGGAATTTTATAAAAAACAATACTGTAGTATGTGAAACAATTCCTCGTACAACAAAAATGTAGTTCTGACATTTAATGCATAGCCTCTTACATAGTTTTTCTCATTGCTCTCAAAGCTGATCTCCTGCCCTAGCACTTGTTGCAGTGAGAAATGTTTAAATATTTTATCAATCCCCTTACTGATTCAAGGATACACTGAAGACAACATTGAAAGAACCTGATATAGACCATGTCAATAGGGAAGCTCTCACTCAAAACTGAAATGTCTGGTGGAACACTGTCAAATAAGGGGCTGGAGAATTCAAAATCAAAAGAATCAAGGATGCATAAAGGAAGAGAGATGAGATAAAGCAATGCTTTAATTTCTTAACAGCCGAACAAGTCCGGGATCAACTAACTTGCCCCCACTGCTTCAGTACCTTCTGGGCTTGTATTGGGCTACGTAGTCACGTCCATGCTCATCAATTTGCTACTGTTCAACCTTAACCACTCAATTCTTCTTCTTTTCCCTAAATGGTGAATCTGATGGAGATGGCCATCTTTGAAAACAAAGGATGAACTATTAGTTAAGAAACTAAAAGATCTCAGGGCCAACAGGGGGAAAAAATACACATTCATCCATCGAGGTCAAAGTATAATCAACAGGAGTAAGGAGAGATACATCCAATTTCACTTCCTCACTAGTTAAATTCTTATTGAACTGCCAGGTGTGCATATACAAATTTAGGATCTTAAGTGTGTGGAAATCCATATCTGTACTCATGTACAGTGGTGCCTCGCTAGACAGTTACCCCACATGACAGTTTTTTCGCTAGACATTGCCTTTTTGCGACCGCTATAGCGATTCACAAAACAGTGGGGGATTTTCGCTGGACAATGTTTGGTCCTTCCTTTGCAAACCAATTTTCGCTAGACAACGATTTTGACAGCTCCCTCCATGCTTGCAAAATGGGTGTTCTGGCGACCTAAACTTCGCAAGACAGCTATTTAAACAGCTGATTGGCGGTTCACAAAGCGGCTTTCCTATAGCCGATCTTCGCTAGACAACGACGATTCTTCCCCATTGGGATGCATTAAACAGGTTTCAATGCATTCCAATGGGGAAATGCTTTTCGCTAGACGATGATTTTGCTAAACAGCAATTTCAGTGGAACGGATTATCATCGTCTAGCGAGGCACCACTGTATTGATGTTTTTGATATCTTGCTGTGAAGCCTGAGGTTGGGAGTTCAGTTCTCCACTGAGCCTCTTTAAGACGGGCTGGACTCAATGATCTAGGGTCCCTTCCAGCACTGCAGTTCCAAGATAAGCTTTATTCCCTGATTAAAGCTACCATCACTATTCAAAAGCCACAACACATTTTCACTCACAGTTCTAAAATTTACCAATGAAATCTCAATACTTGCTAGTGGTGAATGCTTCTGGGAATCTTAGTCTATGAACATCTAAGGGCTCAAGGATGGGAACCACTGTTCTGTGAGAACATATCCTGAAAAGAGGTTTTATTGGTGTGAGGCTGGGCTTGCTCTCATTCTCCATTCACCACAGCTGTATCAATTAGCTTCCTTCAGCCTTTTGAATACCAGAACAGACTTCCTTTTTCAAAATCCTCTCCAAAGTAGGAAGATATTGATGGATCCAGCCTAGTAAGGCAGACAGAAAGCCATATCCTTTTGATCAATACCTTTCTAGACTCTTTACCTAGCCAAGCAGTTTAAAAAGAGTAATTTCTCTGTGTATGTGTACTCTATACGTTTAGAGAATAAAGTAAGCAGCTTTTATGCTCTCTTACTTGGCAAACCCTACTAAACAAGTTAGCCTTTGTCACCTTGGAAAACCTCAACAAAAATTACTCAAGCATCCTCCAGGCATGACTTTATCCTTGTGAATTCTCAGGGCTAACACAGATAAGAAGCTTTTTTCCCCCAATACAATCTGCCTTTTCTTCCTCGCATACATTTACTTTTAATAAAGATTTTATCTTAATATGAAGATCTGGAGTGTGGGTGGTTTGATCAGACTCAAAGCAAACATCCTTTCCCCCTCACTTGCCTTAGCTTGCTAAGCCTGAATATCAGACTGGAGTTCTGCTTTCGCTAAAGTCAAAATAGGAAAGCAGCTGCCGGCAGTGTGACAACCGGTCAGCTGGAAGCTAATGTGCCTTACAGATAAAATATAGTCTAGAGCAGCCCCGGTTCAAGAATTAAGGAGCAAAAGGAGATAGTGATGACATTATTGGATAGTAGTGAAGCACGTACCGACTCACAGAAACAGTTCTTAGCTCACAAAGTGTTTGGATTATGAACTGCTTGAGACAAATACTCTATGCTTCAACTTGATGGAGAAGAATGGCAAGCATATATTTAATAAGTTGATCTAGTAGTATGCCACATGCAGAGAGGCCCAGATGATGCAAAGCAGGTGGTTTTGAAGTAGTGTAGCATGTATCGACATAAGGAAGTCAATTTACACAAGAGCTATGTTAAGTTATTGCTGAATTTTGGATCTTAGTTTGAAGACAACAGTTTAGAAAGTTTTAAACAGATGTTCCTGAGAAACAAGTCTTACAAGTCTAAGTGCTCAGCAAAAGGAGGGCTGACTGACAATATTCACTTCCAGCTGCCAGCTTCGTACTGTTATTGGAAGTGGCATACATATGGAAATGTCAAAATTGTCAGGAGATATTCCAGACTCTCCAGATAGAACAGCTGTGACCCACTAAGGCAATTCATAAGTCTGCAGTGCTGCATTTTTTTAAGGCAAAAGATGCATCAAATGTATCTTTGCATACTATCTATGCTTCATGTGCTAGTATTACTGGTAGCACTACAAGCACCTTTCTTAGCCACTGATTATTTCATAAGCATCAGTTGAGCTTTCTCTTAAATTGGACTGAACGGCCAGGTAGTCGAGGAATGGAGAATCAAACTCTTTTCTTTTAGACTTATTACGCAGATATTTACAAACTGGGAGTCCAAGGGACAATAACTTTGACAACACTTTCCAAATGAAGAGAGGGGGTTTGACTAAGGTGCACACTGACTGCCTATAAACAATCAGACTGCTTGGAATTGAGATATACAACTCAGAGTAACTGTACCTTGTTCTGACTCTTTGTTCTTCTGTTCGGCATTCACAATGATTGTGTGCCTAAGAGACTGTTCAGCCAGTCTTGCATCAGAATAGCACAGTGCTTCTCAGGACCATACTACAGTGGTGCCTCCCTTAACGAGCGCACCGTATAACGATGAATTCGCATAGCAATCCCTTTTTTGGGATCGCTAATGCGAAGGCATCCCAACCGCTGCAATGGGCAAAACTCGCATTGCGACGCCCGCGGATCAGCTGTCCGGCGGTTTCAAAATGGCCACCGGATGCCCAAAATGGAAGATCTTACCGAGGCCATGAAAATGGCTGCAGATGGGGAAAACTTCGCTTAATGGTGAGTACAGAAGCCACTGGAACGCATTAAACAAAGTTTAATGTGTTCCAATGGCATTTTCCATCCCGTTTAGCAATGTTTTCATATAGCGATGGTTAATCCGTTCCGGGGCACCACTGTACAACCTATGCCATAACTTAGTACATCACAGGCAAAACCATCTCCAAATACACATGTGTGTGTGTGTGTTGGGGGGGGAGAGCAGAGTAGTGGTTGGGACAAATGGCAATCTGATACGCATGCTGAGCGTGGGTTTGAACTACACGCGATGACGCGACCTGTCGAGATTGCTGGTGTTGACGGTCCTGGTTAGGGATCGGTGGGCGATCCGAGGGCATCGAATATAGAATGGTGTCGAGCCGTTCAGGATGGGAATCCTCAGGTGATGGAATAACTGAAGGATTGCTGGAAGGAACTGAAGGTTGTGGACTGGGAGAAGAGGACATTAGTTGGTCAACTCTATCATCCCATTCTGGAGACTGAGAACAGGGTTGATGAGACGGAAGTCTGTCATTATCTGACACAGATCCAACTGAAATTGATTCAGAGAGTTGTGGGATGTCTGTAGGTTTAGACTGTTTAGCTTGTTTAGGAGGAACAGGCTCCGAAGCTGGAGCAGCTTCAGCAGGTCTCTGAAGTTTAGAAATTGTTTTCGAAAACAAGGACTTTGGTAAGGAGGGTTTCGATTTGTGTGTCTTCAAGGTCTTAGACAATGTAGATGGAGACTCAGAATGAACGTTGTTTCAATGATTCAGTACAGTGGTGCCTCGCTTAACAGCGATAATCCATTCCAGAAAAATCAGCATTAAGCGAAAACATCGTAAAGCAAAAAATAACAACAACAGCAACCATTGAAATGCATTGAAACCCCTTCAGTGCGTTCCAATGGGGTCAAAACTCACTGTCCAGCGAAGATCCTCCATAGGGCAGCCATTTTTGCTGCCGGTCTTGCGAGGAATCCGTCCCAGAAAACAGCGGGGAGCCATTTTGTTTACCCGGCGGCCATTTTGAAACCGCCAATCAGCTGTTTTAAAATCGTCGTTTTGCGAAGAATCGGTTCCCGAAGCAGGGAACTGATCATCGCAAAGCGAAAAAAACCCCATTTCGACCATCATTTTGCAATCGCAATTGCAAAAAGATCATCGTAATGCGGTTTTGTTGTAATGCGGGGCAATCGTAAAGCGAGGTACGACTGTAACTTTCCCCCCCATTCCTTTGGTTTGGGATGAGGCCACTTGAACTGGTTGTAAGGATTGTTCCCAAAGTTGGAGTTTTAGCCTCAAGAAGTGAGATTGAAGAACTCCGGGCTTAAAATTTTTGCAATGGGTACAGGAGGAAGTTTGATGTTGTTTTCACAAGCAGAAAAGGCACTTAGTGCGTCCATCGGAAAGTGGGATCTTATTATCACAGACAATGCAGTGCTTAAACTGGCCCAAAGGGGCCATGAATAGGAGAAAATAATTGGGGAGAAAAACCGATGATTGGGGGGGTGCTGCGGCCAGGGGCCGAGCAAAGGGAAAGGAAAAATCTCTAATGGTAGGAGTTTGATCTAATAGTTTAAAAGAAAAAGATTGATAATAGGAAGGAATCAAGAATAAGCTCTCTTTCTCTTTTAAACACAGAAGCAGAATTAGGAGACTCTCAACATGGCAGTTGAAAGAAATTGAAAAGGGACACTTGGTGCCTAGGTACTTATACAGGTGGGGAGGGGCATATTCTAATGTGTTCATTGCTACAGCAGAAGCGCTAGAATCTCCTGATGAAGCTCCGTGCAGGTGCGAATCACCCAGGGTGCGATTCACAGAGGCCATGAAGAAGAACCACTGTCATCTTGTCTAGTACTGCCAAATCTTCCTGGCAGTAGCTCTCTAGGATTTTAAGTATGATTCCTCCTTAGCTCTACTTGGAGATCCTTGGTACAGTGGTGCCTCGCTTAACGGGTGCCCCGTTTAATGACGAATCCGCATAGTGACGATTTTTTTGCGATCGTTTTTGCGATTGCATTGCGATGTTTTTAATGGGAAAATATCACTTCGCGATGATTGGTAAGCTGTTTCGTTTACTGATTTTCGCATAGCGATGATTTCCCAACAGCTGATCAGTGGTTCCAAAATGGGTGCCGGGTAAAAAAATGGCCGCCCGCTGTGTTTTCGCCTGGATTCCTCGCTCACCGGGCAGTGAAAATGGCAGCCGTATGGAGGATTTTCGCTTAAAGGTGAGTTTTTTTGCCCATAGGAATGCATTAAACAGGTTTTAATGCATTCCTATGGGCTTTTTTCGCATAGCGACGAAACCGTATAGCAACGATTTTTGCTGCACGGATTATTATCGCTATGTGGGGCACCACTGTAATTACTTAATGTCCCAATGAAGTACTAACCAGGTCTGAGCCTATTCAACCTCTGAAATTAGACAAGATCAGTTTATTTACAGTGGGATGGCGTATCTATCCACATCTCTATTCTACCTATCTATGTGCCATATCTCTGGTGGAAGACTGACTTCCAAGATGGGAACTGAATACCCAGTGAAGAAGAGAGGTGTTAACAACAACAGAAACAACAAGTAGTAGTAGAAGTAGAAGAATTAGAATAAGAATAAGAACAAGAATAATAATCTTAGAACTGTACAGCTAGAAGAGACCCTATGGATCACTGAGTCCAGCTCCTATTAAGTAGACACAGTGAGGAATTAAACTCCCAAACTCAAGCTCCACAGCCAGAGACTTAAACCACTGAACTTTCCAGCAGCTATTACCTCATTTACACACTTATACCATGTATTTTTAAAATCAATTTTTCAAGCACAGATTCTGTCTTGTGGCCAAATCAGGAATATGGTGTATACTTCACCCTGCTGCTGTGTCTAGGAAAAGCAGTTCCAGACTAATCAGACAGCCAAAAAATAGCATATTTCGTTCACTTTGAGCAGAAAAACTCAGAAGCCGGGACTGAAAACTAAAAGGCAAATAAAATAATGAAAGATGTACAAATCAAGCATTTTGTGTTAAGTATCATACACAAAAGTACCTTCCCTATTCCTTACTGAATAATCTCAGACGCAGAGACTGGTGAAACATTAGGAAGAAAAACCTCTAGAACACGGCCAAACAGCTAAAAAAAACTGCAACAACAATCTCAGACACTCTTGCTCACTCACACAGAAGAGAGAATTAGTAAAGGAATGAACTGGATACCGCATGACAGGAGGGACTATGTTTGAAGGGCTGTTATAAACCAGTCTGGTTCTCAAGGGGCTCCAGCTTATTTGATGCTCCAATTACATGTGACTGTGAAGCTCCAGGGACCAGAAGCCACTGGGAACTGATGGAAGGAAGCCAAAGATACCTTCTATTCAACAGCAGCAGTCAGAAGCTTCGCCATCTGTTCCACATAAATGATGTAACACTGCCAGAATCTCCAACAGAGGCTGACAGACTATCAGGATTACAGCACAGGAAAACATCGACGGGAAAATTCCAATAACTTGCTAGAAGTTTCTAAAGGAAATTTAATGGCTACTTTAAGCTCCGGTTGCAAAGCTCCGTATCTATCTAGTTATAAAGATAACCCTATGATTAGAATAAAATTAATTTTAAAGTAATTAAGGAGGAAAAATCACTATGCAGATCCACGAGTATAACATGACCCTACACTAAGCCATGAGCAGCTAAACCACATTGCACCAAACACCAAAGTCAACTATTTTAAGTATAATCACTGTTTTACACCAACATATAATCATTGCTGTACAACAAAATCAGAAAGGGCTTGGGCAACTGATATTAAGTACTGTATTTATTCTGCAGTTAAAGGCTGTTGGTGACTTCACGGCATTTCAATTACAGCACTACAGTTATACTAGATTGCTTATGGCAAGGCTGACTATGTGTGTCCAACGGATTTTGGCATAAAATTTTATTGACCACAGTTAATATTTTAAATTACTTAAAATATTTTGTTAGCTGCTTTTCTTAGATATCTTCCCCTGAACCATCTTAATATAAAATAATGTCCCATGTTATCAAGTTAAAACCATTTATAATTTAAGTAATTTTAAAATATGGCACCTAATATACATCTACTAAAATAAAACACAGTGCATTTACCTAGCAGTAGCAAATAAAACAAAACCACGTTGAAAAGAGAGAAAACAGCTTTCTTTCTTTCTTTTTTAAAGCAACCGGATGAGGAAGTAAGCCATAAATCCTTTGGGAGAAAAGTCTCTTGTCTCTGTCTCGTTTGTTATTATTTTGACAAATAAGAAATTTTTCCTTTAATATGAGAGGAGCTCTAAAAATCTTTCAGAATTAAGAACAGAATACAACAATGTATATATAGATTGTTCAATGGAGAAATCAGTTCAACAAACAATGCAAGCCATTCTAGCAGCAGAGAAAAACTACATGAAGCCCAAACCTCTTTATAAAAGCCAAACTGACATATTGAACTCAGGGTGCACCGTTACCATACCATACCACACAGCAAAATTACTTTATTGGTTGAGAAAAGTTCCTTTCTAGCTTTTCACATTTTGATTCTGATACCCCCATGTTTAGAAAGTGCTAACGTGCAAATGAATGCATTAATGCACATAGACTTAGCGCATACTGCACATCTGACTGAATTAACTGTGACTTTGAGTAAGGCCCAACAAGACGTTTACTCCAATGTTAAATATGCAAGATCTGCACTCATCACCCCCTCCCCAGAAACTAATTTTAAGACTTATTTTCATAGCTGAGTTAATTTCTGATTTTTCTGGGAAATGGCAGGAAGTAGGGAACCGAAAAGGGATGTGGTGGCGCTGTGGGTTAAACTGCAGAAGCCTCTGTGCTGCAAGGTCAGAAGACCTGCAGTTGTAAGATCAAATCCATGCAACGAGTGAGCTCCCGTTACTTGTCCCAGCTCCTGCCAACCGAGTGGTTGGAAAGCATGCAAAATGTGAGTAGATAAATAGGTACCACCTTGGTGGGAAGGTAACAGTGTTCCGTGTCTAGTCGCGCTGGCCACGTGACCATGGAAGATTCTCTTCGGACAAACACTAGTTCTATGGTTTGGAAACGGAGATGAGCACCGCCCCCTACAGTCGGACATGACTGGACAAACTGTCAAGGGGAACCTTTACTTACCTAGGAAACCGGAGCCAAGGAATGAAGGCAGAAGGTTTTGCTCCTTTTCTTTCTTCACTCCTAATCCTTTTATCATTTTTTTTAACAAAATACTCCTCTCCCTACTTTATAGGTAAATGGGCAAAAAACATGTACATCTCTCACTTGGCCCTAAGCACCAATTATTATTTTTAACTTTGGGATTCAGATACTCATCTGGGTCAACTGAACTGACTGGATTTCTCATCTTATGATCACAGGGACTCTGGTCAACTAGAAGAAAGATATGGCGTGGAAATATTTTCCACTAGGACTTTTTTAAAGTTAAACATAATAAACAAATACACGGCAAATTGATCTCTCTAGGTACTGAGAGCCAGATGCAGATACTGTATAGTCCAAACATGTTATGGTTAGATGCCAAAGTGATTTAAGAAAATCAAATTTCTCCCAGAAACCTACCTACCTACCTATCTATGCTAGAAAATAACTGGAAGTCTAAACATAATTTTGGAATGCTGTCAACACAAACGTGCTGTAGCATTCTAAACTCCTTGCCACAGTATTAAACTATCCTATTCCTAGCATGTTATAGTAGCATTTTATGTGATATTTATTGGTCCCTGATAACCACTTGCAAGTTTCAAAAATGACTTTTATTCCCACAGTACTATTATTGAATCAGTACAGCCAGCTTAGTAACTGCTTCTGATTTGTTTAGATTTTTTCACACAAACGGCTGGGCCTAGCAGATTATGCAACTCTCCATAAATTCACTCAGGCTACTGCTAGTGGAGGATACTGACTCCTTAATGGATAAGCAACAATAAATTTCACTGCTTATCTTTTAGTCATCCACCCCGACAGTCCAGTTAGGTCACTATTATTCTAATAAAGAGAAGGTGACCTATATCCGAGAGGCAGTGTCTTATTTGCCATTATAACCAAAGCATCATTTAAAATCACAAACCATGCCTAGCATTTCATCCACTAGATAAACACTTACACCCATATCAGCTCTCAGGTAAACCTCCTTGTTGCTGGTTATGTGCCATCAAGTCACCTCTGACTTATGGAAACCCTATGAATCAATCGCCAACATGTTCTGCCTTCAATAGTCCTGCTTAACTTTTGTAAATTCAAGCCTGTGGCTTCTTTAGGGAATCAATCCATCTTCTTTTTGGTCTTCCTCTTTTTCTGCTGCCTTCAACCTTTTCCAATATTATTGTCATGTCCAGAGAATCGTGCCTTCTCATGCTGTGCACAACGTAGGTCAGCCTCAGTTTCAACATTTTACATGTGGAAGGTGACAGCTTCAACAGGAGAGCCTTCGCTATCTATGAAGGCTTCATTTCCATTTGGACGCTTTCAAATGCAGAAGACAATGAAGCAGATGCCACATTTCCCTCTCCTTACATGTTTATTCAACATCCTTTAATAATAAACAGAGCTACAGGAATTACGATATTCCCTCTTCTTGGTTGTTGTCAAGATATATAGTTTAGGTATCTTAACTGCAGAACCAGAGCTTGCGAGTTCAACTTCATACTGGGGCTCCTGGGAGAAAAGCCAGCCTGTGCAGCCTTGGGCAAGCTTCACAGTCCCAAGGCACCCCCCAAAAGAAGGCAACAGTAAACTACTTCTGTATATTCTCTGCTTGGAAAACCCTGGAAAGGGTCGCCATAAGTTGGAGTTGACTTGATTACACACAATTATTACTTAGAGTCAAATTGTAAAGGGAAACGTTTGCTCTGTAACTGATTATACTTACAGCAAACTATCTGCCTATTTTAAACTGTGCACTGTACTTGTTATTCTGTTTGGACACAGTGAGAGTAGCCTCTTACTTGTTTGTATACAATAGGAGCAAATAGGTCTTTCATTACTTCTTTCAGAGAACACTTTGATGCTAGAATCAACTTTGTTAAAGGCATCATACGTTAATATGTTAGTCACACATGGTAGAGTGTTCTGTCAAACTTACTGTTTTCCCAAAAAATATCATCATTTGAAACTCACAATCTCCCAGCTGCCTGGAAGGCTGCTGCTAGCTGATGACAGACCCACCACCTCAACCACAATGTTCTGTACCTAGAGCCTATCATACAGTACAAGCAAGATATGGATCAAATATCTATCTGTAGATGATCACAAAATATCTGCCAACAATAATGAGCTTAACAGCAGTACAGTTGGTACCTCTTCCTCTAATTGCACTGCATGCTGTGACCTTCACTCTCTAATGAAAGTGGAACCTCCAAGAAGATGTAATAGCGGAAGCAGGGAAGCTTTAACCAGATGTTCTGGACAGCATCTTCCATGATCCCTCACCATAGGCACGCTTGGCAAGGATGATGGATATTGTGCACCAATACATCTGGAAGTTATTGGCTCCCCATCTAACCAGGTTACCCTCATCTTCTCACATGCTAGGGTAGAGAATCCTATTCCTTCAGGATATCCCATTCTCTACCCTAGTTTTCTAATGGCTCCCCAAATAAAACAACTTTAATTGGTTGCTAGCCAATCTCAGTCTTCAGAGGGTTGCTTATTGGCGCAAGGGATTGCTATCTCTGTGTTTCTTAAAGGTATCTGTGCAAGCTTTTTAGGCTAGTGCTGCATTTCACAGAACTGTACAGTTGGAAGACATCCGAAATGTTATCTAACCTCTTGCTGATAATGGGAATCTATAATTGTTTTATTGCCTCTTGTTACTTATCTCTTAATTTACATTATAATTTGCCCCTTCTCTTAAAACTGTGGTTTTAACAGAGTTTATGTGTTGGATTAAAAACACTGTTAAAGCCACATTTCTATCAGAACAGGTAATTTACATTAAGACATTAAAAAAGAAAAGATTAGCTGGCTGGGTAGCTCAGTGCTTTGGGTATCTGGCTGCAGAGCCAGGGGTTGGGATTTTGATTCGTTGCTGCCTCTCCTGGGAGAAGGACCAGCCTGTGTAGCTTTGGGCAAGCTGCACGGTCCCAGAGTGTTCCTAGAAGGGAATGGTAAACCACCTCTTAGTCTTCTCTACCTAGAGAACCCTGGAAAGAGCTGTCATCAGTCAGAATTGACTTGATGGCACACAATTATTACGTGTTGGATAGCAGACCCCCCCCCCAAGGTGGTAGCTGCCCTAACCTCCTTATGAGGAAAGGTATGACATAAATGAAATAAAGGAGTACGTGTTGTGCATGTATTTTTGGAAATCACAGGTTACCCTCATGCATGCTGATACCTTCATCTTATTTCTCAGAAACCCCACTTGGGGTACATCACAAGTCCCCAATGCTACACTTCTGATCGTGCTGCTGAGACCACTGAGAGATCTCTTGCTCTCAGCAGGTTACCCCCTAACAATAGGCCTCACCCACGGGTAAATATATATACCATCAGACACATTAGACTGTGAGCCACAGAGCATCTGGTCTGGATCTACGTGTGGCTGGGATTGGCTGGAGCTCTGGAATCTATTTGCCCTTATCAATTTTCATCCTACTATAGATCTATTGCATCTCACTGCATTTTAACATCTCCATAAGCCTCATTTTATCTTCTTTCTGTATCATTATTGCCTCGATCACCATCTGTTTCCTGACATTGCTCACAATTCAGCTAGTTTATTTTGCAGCTTTTTCCCCCAAATTGAAGTCATCTAGGTTAGCATTCTTCCCACTGTTGATGATCAAAGAGGCAGCGATCTCTCCCCTCTTCAGGAAAGTTTCATTTCCACACCCTTGGACAGCGCTAATATTCCCTGCTAGCTGAAGCTTATGATTATTCTAAATGCAAGCTTCTTGAGTACCACACCTTTCAACATTAGTAACTAAATTTGTATTGAACTTTTTTTTAACCCAGTCACCTGTTTGAGATAATAGCATGCTATGCTCTGCACGTAGATATTAGTACTCTACATCGAATTATTATTATTATTATTATTATTATTATTATTATTATTATTATTATTATTATTATTATTATTATTATTATTATTATTATTATTATTATTATTATTATTATTATTATTATTCAAGCTGTCCCTTCATCTTCGAAAGGTTAATCTTGCTGCAAAAGGAAGAAAAGAGCATTCTGACTCTCAAGTAGTATTTATACTCTTGTTTTAAAAATAAACATGTCAAAAGAAATGTATCCTCCAGAACTAAAGTGTTTGTCTGTGAGAGAGTGAGGAGAGTAAACAGCTTTCAGAGAGTATAATAGAAAGTAGGAGGAGGAGTCCGAGTGTGACATTGCGCAACTATAAAGCAAGCATGGTCACCACTTAAGTATTTTTGAACTTAAGTGACATAGTTAGAACCCAGTCTTTCAAAAGGTCTGAAACACTGCTCTCCTTTTCTGAAAGTCACGGAACTGCATCTACTAAAACTATGCAAGCAATGCTTAAAATATTCATATCCCACCTCTTAGGAAAAGGTCCTCATAAAGCTGCTTACAAAAACCTATCAAACAAGACACAATAGGTGAATTAACTGACAGGAAACCAGATCCTTTGCCTGACCCTTTCCTTTCATTAGGCTCCTGAACCCAATTATTAGCAAAAAGGGCTATCCAAACCCTCAGTGTCACCATGCAAATTCCACAATTGGCTGGTAAAACAACAGAATGAGACTGTTTCCTGTCCCCGGCCAGGCAGAAGGTACTATGGTCTCAGTGCTGTTAAAATATCATGTGCCCATAAGGTTAAGTCTTTTATGACGGAAAAATCTAGCTAATAACAATTGTGTGCCGCCAAGCCAATCCCAACTCATGGCAACCCATTTCCATGATTTTCTAGGTATATAGAGAAGTTGTGTACCATTCCCCTTTTTCTGAGGCTATCTACTAAAACAAAAGGAAGTTTGAACATCCACTAGTTCTAGCCTTTTATATAAGATTTATAGCCACAGATGACTATAAACTATATGCTGGCGAATGCACACATTTTATGAAGGTAAGTAAACAGGACGCTGAAGAAAGAATGGAGAACTCTTTCCTTTCCAACCAAGTCACACAGAATGCTGGTGGAGGGAAAGCCTCACCTTCATGGCCTATACAGAAACTCAACATCCTACATGATTGTAAAGCCCTCAACTTTTGTTTTTGCAGAGCAAACTTTCTTTTAGATCAGTGTTGTTACTTTTAGTACTCAGTTATATGGGCCCAGTGAATTTCATTTTTAAAGTGCTTATTTTATCTATTTTTTTATTCTATTTGCTGGCTGCATTTATATTTTGCCTTTCCTTCTACCAAAAAAATATTGTTGGTTGATCATGCATTTTGATCAAATGATCAAAACACACACAGACTAATCTGGCCTGCCTTAAAAGTGACCAAGTGCAGCTGAACTACTAGAATAGCCGCCTAGAGTGGTCGTAATTGACCAGATAGGCGGGATATAAATATAAATAAATAAATAAATAGATAGCATATTGCTGGAAGAAAATCTCAGTGGTTGAGCTTTGAAGACCCACATTGATCTACCGTACGTTTGTCTCTTATGACATATTAGTAGCCATCCCACCAGTTTACAATTTCAGGATTACTGTACTAGGAAGCCATGAATGGTTAGTTAAAACTTGGAAAAAGCACCACCATTACTACTAGAAATAATAACTATAGATTGGGGTATTCACAAACTAATATGAATATCCTCACATAGGTGGCTTTAACGAGGGTCCAGCCCAGGGGGGGCGGACGTTTTAGTCACCAACCCACCGCGGACAGCGCAATTCTACCAACTGCTCCGCAGACCGCAATCTGCTCGCCACTGCTGGCAGGAGGCCAAGCCTTGCTGCAAGGTTGAAGAGTAGCTAGCGGATTGCGTGCTGCGGAGCCATTCATAAAATTGCAGTGTACATGGCAGATCAGTGAGTGGACCGTCCAGCCCCATGGGGCTGGACCCTCATTAACACCACCTGTGCTGGGGTATTTGTATTTGTTTACGAATACCCCCATCTCTAATAATAACTATTATAACAGTAATATCAACAAGCTAATATCAAGTTAAAAGTTTTATTTAATAAATATAAATAAATCATGTCAAATCAGAACACACTCCATTTATAGCACTAGAAAATTTTCATTTCAACATCTTCTGGGAAATCAAACATCATTCTGAAACTTTAATAAAACAAGACCAAATTCACTCCATTGGCTACAGATATACCATGTACTAAGAGTCCTGCTGAGACAGATTAGCAAGACTGACTGGGTCCCCAAAAAGCCCTTATTCAGAAGCTGGCTAACACAAGTTGACTTTAGCACATCATAATCACAGCCTCAAAGCTAAGGAAGGAAGCGCTACTAAACTTATACTGTAAATACACTGTAGCTCCAGTAGCCACCTTAACTTCTTTTTAGGAAAGCTGGGATAAAAATATTTTAAATAAATAAAAATGAAAATGTCTTAACAATACAGCCAATTTGTGAAAAGGTGGTTCTCCTTTACAATATTTTGAATACAGTTATCAATGTAACTTTGTAAACATGTCACCATGTACCTCTTTTATTCCTGACTGAAGGGTAAACACTGCAAGTTTGATTTTCCATTGTGTCTCCGAGAGAAGAGCCAGCCTACATAAGCCTCGGGCAAGCAGCACATTCCAAGAGTGCCCCCAGAATAAGAGAATGATAAGTCACTTCTGCGTACTCTAGTGCCAGGAAATCCTGGAAAGGTCTGCCTTAAGCCAGAATCAACTTGATAATATGCAATTATTATATATTATTTGTAAAAGCTAAGGTCTTACACTTGATTGCAATCAACTGGAAAAGAAGCAGATTGTAGGAACTGAACAGAAGCATCTTTCAGGACTACTTAAAACATTTTGTGTGATTCAGCGTGTAGCGATTTGCAAATTGTAAGTACATTATTAAATACTCTGTAAGTTTATAGTTTATGAATTACTTGCATAAAGAGGCAGTTATCAATGGATGTTTATTTCTGCCTGGAATGAGCTGAAGATTTACCATAGCAGTTACTGTATTCTGAATTACACCACTTAAGTGCATTGTGCACTGATTCAGCAAAGACACCAATGAACTTGCTACTTTCTATCCGAGACTTTTGTTCTAAAAATATCCGGAAGGATGTGGTTGAATTTTGAATCATCCTTACTAGTGTGTTTTGCTGCAACCGTTATCAGAAGCCAGAAATTAAGTAGTGGTTGAAATAAGATAGAAAACAGTGTTCTGTTTAAGAGAGAAACTGTTACGATGAAACCATCAAAGTTCTCTTCCCCAGAGGAAAACAGGCTGTAGCCTAACCTCAAAAAGTAATAACTGGAAGAGTCGTATATAGATCTTTGCACACCTTTCTCCAAAGACAAGCAACTGTATTTCCCTCCAACAGCTTAATTAGAAAGATGCTATTTTCAACAAATGTTATCAAAGACAACCCGATCTCCATATGGACCATAAAATAGCACTGTTGAGCAACAGTAGAATTCCTGGATCAGACAGTAAATACTTCCAGCTGCGAAGTTTTGGTGAAAAAGTAGTCTTGGTTTCAAAGTAAGGTAAAGGTTCCCCTTGACATTTTCAGTCCAGTCGTGTCCGACTTTAGAGGGCAGCGCTCATCCCGCTTTTCAAGCCATAGAGCCAGCGCCTGTCCGAAGACAGTTTTAGCTATCACCAATTAAAGAACTACAGAATCTGCTCAAACTCCATTGAAGAAGCAGAGATACCTTGAATTATCCATTTTTCAAAAGGATGAATAGAGAGACCAAATGTCAAGGGGAACATCTGACTCTTTAAAAATACATATATAATGCTGCAGTTCAATTGTGCTTTTTTCATAAAGGCTCTGAAGGCAAAAGGTATTTGCTTGCAACTTCCTCCACCTCCTCTCAGCTTCCCAGATGCTTCCAAACTAACTTTTCCAGAATGATCAGTGTCCTGCATCTCACTCGCCTCCTACTATTAAAACTATTCCTAAAAATGCTTAGCTCTGGGGATCAGATGATTGAAGGAAAAGAAAGAGCAAATTTAAAGTAGCAATAAATAAATAAATAGAAATAACAAAAATCCAGCCCATCAAGGATGGCAAAACCTAGATTTGTCACTAAGCTAATTTGCAATAAGAAACTACAATCAGTCACATCTTCCCAGTGGGCGTACCTCTATTTACAAACGCAGGTGTGTCATGTTCACATTTTACATCTCTAGACAAACAAACTCCACCATAATTAGAGGGCCAAAGCCAAGGGGAAAAAAGGTGAATCCTTCGTCTGCTTGACAGATGCAGACAGAAGGCAGGCATTTTGGAGGGAGGGTTAACCCACTTCTCCTTTCACTCCCCCCACCCAAAAACATGGACATCAGAAGCCAAACCCCTTTGCAGGAGGGGATGAGAGCAAGAGGAATTAACAGGAAAAGTTACTTGGGCCACCAGGGAAAGAGGATGGAGGAAACCCAATTAAAAAATAAACAAGGAAAGCAGGTCTTGGTGTGGGCTGGGAGAATGAAGGCCAGCCTGACATCAAACCGTGTGAGGATGATGGGACTCCATGAAGGTGTGACATAATCCTAGAACAGGAAGGAGAAGGAAAAGAGCAGTTTCTCAAGAGCTACTGAATGAGAGAGACAAGAAAGTTGGAAGACTAGAAAAGGAGATGATCCTCCTCCTCCTCCTCCTCCGGCTTAAATGAAACAACAGACTCCTGAAAAATGAAAACTTAAAATACATAAAGTCTCAGAAGTCTGTCATTAAGGTCTTCAAGCTATATAGTTTGAACACCATGTCACAGACATATTGTTAAGCACTGTAAAAACAACATATTCCACACTCCGCATTTTCCTTCCCAATTACTAAAAAACAAAAAAAATAAAAAAAATTAAAACGGGCTTTGGGGGAAAAACAACAACACGGAAATAAAAACCTGTCCAGCCACCCTCCAATTTTTTTCCTCACCCCCCCCCCCAAGGCCTTCCCATCTCTAACCCTGCCTGGGCAAGGGGGTAGGACTAGATGGCCTTTGGGGGACTCCCCTTGCAACTCGACAAACCCGACCCACGCTTGCCGGCGGGCGCCCAAATGAGCTCATTTAACACACATGAATTAATTAATATAGACAGACACCCACAGAAAGAGAGAGAGCCCACCTACCAGCTGCTGTCGGATCCACCGCCACATCCCCTCGACCGGCCGGTCTGACGGTGCCTCGCAAGCCCCTGTGCTGCTGGCGAGGAGTTTCCCTCCTTTCTTTGCCCCGTCCCTTGAACTTTTTAAAAAAATGAAGTAAAAAATAAAATATGGAAGGAAACCAAAAAATATATATATGCCGCCACTTAGTTAATCCAACTGCTGGGAAGGAGATGGTGGTGGTGGTGGTAGTAGTAGACGCTGCTGCTGCCGCCTCCGCCGCCCTCTTTCGCAACCGCTGCTCCCGCTCCCCATCTGCGCAGGGCCCGGGCGCTGCCTTTTAGCTACGGGGCGGAAGACCCAGCAGCAGCACCCGCCGCCACACGGGGCTCCGGAGCTCCGGCTGCTGCTGCTGCTGCTGCTCCTGCCGTGGCTGCCTCCCAGCCGCCATCATGGAGCGCGCGGACGCCTCTCGCGCCCCGTCACGCAGGGTCTCTCTCCCTCGCTCTCCTCCCCCCTCCCACTCCGCCCGCCCCGTCCCGCCCCGCCCCCAGGAAGTGACGAAAGAGGCCGAATGTAGCGGGAGGCTTGGGACCACGGAGGGGGTGGAGCCTAAACCGGCGGCGGCGAGAGGGAGGAAGGCGCATGCGTCGGGAAGGGGCGGCGGTTGTCATGGCAGCCTTCGCCAACACGGGGGGCCCTCCAGAGGGGTGGGGCTACGAATCCCATGCTTCCCCGCCTCCTGAGGCAATGGGTGTGACCCAACGCTTCTGGAGACCCTTGTGTGTAGGAGGTCTAAAATAAGAGTGGGGCACCTGCGGTCTTTCAGGGGTTTGGACTAGGAGTCCCATTATCCCCTTGCAGCATTTGGAATGGTGTCGGATGGGGAGCTGGAGTCGAAAGCATCTGGAAGTCCAGTGGTTTAACCATATTTAGCTTAGCTGCTGCTAGGGGCTATAAAGTCACATACCTGATTTATATGTGACCTATGGTTGTGGTTTTCAATGTATGTAGAATATGAAGGAGGGAGGTCTATTGAGTTTCCCTGGCCAAGCAGGGATTTGAAATCACGTCTTGTGAGTTTTAGCAATCACTTGGTGGAGTACATCACACTAGTAGCTCCTCTAGGCTAAAACAAATAGAAAAGCAAGTGAGGTTTGCCTTATTCGTTTTACTTGGTAGAAATAAATTTTAAGAGTGCAGCAGGAAATCATCCAGGAAGCTTAGAGTTAAATAAAAGGAATAACTTGTATGTTTTGTTCCAAGAAATCCATTCAAGGTAAATAGTGGCTTGAATGCAGCAGCTTGAAGAGTTGGCTTCAGGATTTGGAAAAATGTGCTAAGGACAATATAGAAGCAACCTCCATAACCAGCCAGTCGTTGCAAAGAATGAAGGAATTATAACTTTTCTCAAAGGAGGAAGAAGCAATCAGGATTGGTTTCTGATTGCTTTTTTTAATAGTTCTTTGGGAGGCACTCTATAGAGTCTAAAGGGCAGTGACCCTATGACTCCCAGGACAGCTGTGTACTGTGACAGCTTCCCTTTTTTTTACAGGAAGTAGGACCTGAAACAGCCAAGCAGTCTGAGATATTTATTTATTTATTTTATACCCCGCCTATCTGTTCAAAATGACCACAGATAGGCCCTGCTCCAGGTGAGCGAAATGTAGATATGGGCCTATAGGCTGAAACCTCCAGAATTCTAGCTGAAAGAATTTATTGACAAGAAGTAGTATGTATCTAGAAGCAATGACACATCTCTGAGAACCAACCGACGGACAACATTCTACAAGTGGTTAGTAAAAATCAAGAAAGGCTAAGATTCCCAATCTCATCTGGTTTTTTATTTCTCTGTTGCTCCCCCTTGCATGCTTACTTTCAAATTTATTGCTAGGCCTCTTTCAGTTATCAGAATAAGTATAACAAAATTGCATTTGAAATTTAAATGAATGTTGCTGCACTTATCCTGATACCACCTTAATAGTCCTGAGATGCTGGCAGATTGTGTGAAGAAAATGGGGAAGATTTGGTGTGAATCCTCCATAGAAAAAGAATCTCTACCCATTCTCCCACCAGCACCCAGTAATGGAAACCGGACATTAAGCCTCAATGATTAAGAAGACAAATGCTTGTCTAAACATCTTCCTGCTGTATTAGCTTTGTATGTGCAGTATGCAATGTGTGACTTTTCTTCAGATCAGAATACTGTAATCCATGTGCAGCAGCTTTCCTCCATAGGCTTTCAGAAGCCATTGTTCTGTCATCATCATCTTAGAATTGCAGAGTCAGAGGAGACCTTATGATCATCAAGTCCAGCCCCTATCAAAGAGGCACAGTGTGGGATTCGAACTCTGAACTTCAGAGGCATAAAGTATTGAAATATCCAGCATCAATAACTCTTAGCACACCTACGACAGCCACGTGCACATAGTTTAACAGACCAGCTAAAGTTTGTCAAATTAGCTTGATAGTCTATTTCTGTGTTAACAAACCATTGCCACTTTGTCTATTATCAGTAACCTCACCTAGATATGAATCTCACTTAGAGCTATATTATTCGACTTTTAAATATTTAGGACTATGGATAACAAAAAATTTAAATCTTTTAATTTGTAGAAATTATTTTTAAAAAATTCAAATGGACAAAAGAAAAAAATCCTAAAGTGGGCCAATTTGAATTTGTCAATGTTAGGGAGAAAGCCTTTGTTAAAACTTAAATATTACCAAAATTTTTATTTTTATTCCAAAACATACCTATTTTGGATGTTAAAAAAATGATGGCAAGAAATTTTAAAAAGTTTATTGTGGGAAAGAGAAAGAAGATAAGATTTTTAAATTGTGTTAAACATGGATAAGGGCAAAAGGAGGATTAGGGATACCACATTTGTACAAATATTATGAAGCTTTACAAATAAATTACTACATTTATACAGACAGAAGAAATTCAAGAAATCCCTGACTGGGTTGAAATGGAGGGTAGTGGAAAAACTGATATTGTAAATATGCATATTTAGAAAAAGAGAACAAATAAAGAATCCTTTTATTTTCTTAAACATTAAGGATATGATAAAAATATATGAAAACTTTTGCTCACCCAACATCCCCCTTATGTCCTCTATTGGATCACCCAGACTTTAAATCTTATTTGTTTGTTTGTTTGTTTGTTTATACCCCGCCTATCTGGACTACTCGTCCACTCTAGGCGGCTCCCAATGTAAGATAAAACAATAAAACACAATAAATCTCATGAGAAATACAATTTAAACATTGGAAACAAACTGAAATATATAAAATTAAGGATTTCTTTGAATTGGGGGAATCACTTGCTGTTAGACAAATAGAAGAGAAAACAAAGCAAATAAGAACCAGTTGGCTACCAGTAAAACAAATAAGGAACTTTGCAATACAATTTTATAAAAAATCTGGCCTTATTAAGACTATTAACAGAATTTGAACCATACTGTATATAAAAATAAAAGAATCATTGAGAAAGAACATGGTAAGGGCAGAGGAGCCAAAGCGTCCTGGGAAACGAATTTAAATATTAATATACCTCAAGAGTTTTGGACAGGAATACGGAATAAATATCCATATAAATCAGTATCAGCTAAAATGAAATAAATGGTTCTGAAAGTTGTTCACAGATGGCATCTATACCCTACGAAGGTACATAAAACTAATGGATATATCAGATAAATGTTGGAGAAAATATGGACGAAATGGAACACGTGGATTTTTTGCCCCAAAATAGAAGCATTTGGGCATGGTGTCATCAATTGGAGATAAATGCTGACCAATAAAAAATAATCACGAATGAAACATCACTATGATTTTCAGCATTTACAGAGGGAAATGAGAAGCTACTTAATAAAGACCTAATTACAAATATAAGAACAGCAAAGTGTGAGATTGCTAAAAGCTGGAAAAATGCCCAAGATCTTTCATTACAGGCATTTTTTGATATGACAAACGTTCTTGATGGAGAAATTGACTAATAAGATCAGAATATACAGAGGAGAAATAAAGCACAGTCAGTTTTTCAAAACTTGGAAACCTTTATTAAAACACACCAATGAACTAAATGATAAGTCACATGATTTAGGAAATAATCTAGATTGCTCAGATTGTTGGTCAGGAACTTTGTAGGGTGGAATGAGGATTCGAGATTAATTTTGTTAAACTGTGAATAGCTGGTGTTTAGAATGTTAAAATAGTAAAATGAATGGTTAATTGTATTTTCTGTTTGTAATGTGATTGTCTAAAATAAAGTTTTACAAAAAAACAACCTAGATATGAATCTCACAATACAGGAGAGAGATATTTGTAATCCCAGGCCAGAAGGAGATTTTGGTACATAAAACCACACATTTAAATACTGTATGACAGTATTTAAAGTGCTACAATATTTTCCTTTCGCTTTGCCAGCTTAATAGATATAAGGTATATGGGCTGCAATACTCTGCACATTTACCTAGAAGTCAATCCCACTGTATTGAACAGGATTTACCTGGGAGTAGTGTCTGTTACATCTTATCAAGTCAATTATGGTAGGGTTTCTGGGGTATGCCATATATTTGAAGAGTAATTTAAACACTGCTACCCACCAATGAATTTCCATGGTCAAGTAGGGATTTAAACCCAGGTCTCCTGAGTCTTGCTGAGACTCTATCCACTACTCTAAACTGGCTGTTACGGTGAATACTACAACTGTTGGAAGTATCTGATCTTTTCACCCTTTATAGTTATGAGTACAGTACACTAGATGAGGATGCAGTCAGCTGCTGTTTAACTCACTAGCAAGGTATAAACACAAACACAGACAGCTTTATCTCTTAGTGACCAGAATTGTATTGGTATTTGTCTAAGGCTTGCTGCAACTAATTGTGACTAATTGATGAGGTGCTGGGATGCATCCTTGCTGCATGGTGCTCACATGTCTGACTGCAGAAGCAAGATGTACCCCAGCGCCTTATCAATTGGTCACAATGAGCTGTGGCAAGTTACAGAATACTTAGCACCATTACCAATGTGATTCTGGCCAGTAACTAATCACCTGGATCCTCTTGGTGTTTGTGTAAAGTTTGTGTAACTTGTTGCAGCTAATTAACAATGTGCCAGGGCAGCATATATAACAATGTGCCAGTTGGTTGCACAACTGGCTGTCTTACCAGACATAAAAACTGCAACCTGCCCCATCATCTCATCAATCAGCTGCAGTAAGTTACCTAAAGTCTATCCAAAAACCAAGAAGTTCCTTGCTGTAATAATTTTGTTTGTTTATTTATTTATTTATTTGGACTTCTATCCCACCCATCTAGACCAAAGCTGTACTCTTTGTTACACATTAACATTTCCTATTTAATTTGCAGCAAAGTAGAATTCCAGACAGCAGTGTTAATGAAATCATTAATTCAGAAAAATCAATTACCTTCGAAAACTTCACAGTGACTTCATCATGGTGACTCAGAACAGTAATTTTTCTGAAAGTGTTTAGCCAATAGCTTCACTGAACTGAGAAGCATTCTTAGCTTCCTCTCTCAGATACAATGGACTCTGAAGTAGAAGGGAAACTGTCAACAAAATATGTTCCCCATACTTTGCCTTACCTAAAAATATTCCTTTCCTTGCAAAGGTATTTGCTTCAATGCCCTATGAATCGGAGCACTTTATAAATGTTAACTGGCAGGTTTGCAAAAATATCTTTACTTTGAAACTTGGCAAACACAGATATGACCAAAACAATTTAATACACACAAAATTGGGCGGAGTAGATAATACTCTGGAAGACAGAAACAGAATTCAAAAGATCTTGATAGGCACTGGGTCAAAAACAACAGAATGAAATTTAACAGGGATAAGTGCAGTGTTCTATCTGGGGAGGAAACAAATGAACAATTACAAGATGGGGGTACTTGGCTCATTAATACTATGAATGAGAAGGGTCTTGGAATTTTAGGTCACAAGCTGAGTATGAGCCAACAGTGTGATATAACCGCAAAAAGGGCAAATGCTATTTTAGACTCCATTAAGAGAAGTATAGCTTTCAAATCCTGTGAAGTAATAGTTCCCCTCTATTCAGCATTGATTAGGCCTCATCCTGAGTACTGTGTCCAGTTCTGGACACTGCACTTTAAGAAGGATGCTGACAAATTGGAACAATTTCAGAGAAAAGCAACAAAGATTATCAGGGGACTGGAAACCAAGTCTTATGAGGAAAAACTAAAAGAAGACCGAGGGGGAATAGCAATTTTCAAACACTTGAAAAGAGTCATACAAAGGAGGGCCAGGGTTTGTTCTTGATCGTTATAGAGTGCAGAACACACAACAATGGGCTCAAGTTGCAGGAAGCCAGATTTCAGCTGAGTATCAAGAAAAAAATTCCGACTGTTAGAGCAGTATGACAATGGAATCAATTATCTGGGGAGGTGGTGAGTGCATCAAAGCTAGAGGTGTCCAAGAGAAAATTAGACAAACATTTGTCAGAAATGCAGTACTTTTTCTTCCTGTATTGAGCATGGAGTTGGACTCAGTGGCCTTATAGGCCTCTTTGAACTCCATTATTCTATGATTCTATGACATTCACTACATTTCTCAGCGATTTACAGTCGATTTATTTTATGCCAAATAAAATGTGTTCATCTATAAGGTTTCCCAAGAATCTTTGTTGGTTTTACTATAGGTTGAAAATGCTACCCAATATCTGAAAAGGTACTTTTGAAATTCTTTAGGGACTTGAACATGCCAGGTGGGTACCTTGACTTTTTATCTGGATGACAAAACTCAACACCTCATCCATGTGATACAACTCCAGTTACCATGGAATTATAAAACGAGCAATAATATCAATTTTAAAAGCATTGATAGTTTTTGGAAGGCCACCACAGATTCTCCATGAGCCCTGTGCTATGTGGCATAGAAGCTGGCACTCAAGAACGCTTAGGTATACAACTGTTTTGAGCATATGAAACAGTTGTGCTGTGATAAATCCGTTTCTCAGCTGCAGCCTTTCAAATGATAGCTTTCAGAGGCTGAACTGCTGAATGTTTCCACGTCTGTGTGTTGGGGGGCAGGGAGAACTGACCAGAGCAGAGCCATTCAGCTGTATGGGCTACAACCCTTCACATATAGCTTTCTATGTGCAGGGAGATACTTGCTTAGTTGATTTTCAGAGTGAACCTCTGCTTGCAGTCCAACTTACCACTCGCCAAAAATCTGTTTATCACCCTTGTTTCCTCTGTGTGTGAGAAAGAGAGAGGGTATGAGATCTTCCATCTTTTTGCCGTTTTCATGAGATGGGGAGACTATGGTGCCCATCATTTTTGACCATTAGCCATGCTGATAGAAGCCACTGGGAGCTGGAAACCAACAACGTCTGGAAGGACACAATTTACTCAACTCTGTTTAGGCTGTGCCAACCACTCTGTTTGACTCTATTTGTGTGGGTGGGTGATATATTTTATCCATGGTGTGCATATGATAGCCCTTTTCAAATATTTGAAAGGCTGTTCTACAGAGGAGGGGCAGGATCTGTTCTTGACCATCCCAGAGTGCAGGACATGCAAAAATGGGCTCAAGTTAAAGAAAGCCAGATTTCGGCTGAATATCAGAAAATTACCATAGTCTCTTGAGACTAAGGTAAAGGTAAAGGTTCCCCTTGACAATTTTTGTCCAGTTGTGTTAGACTCTAGGGGGCGGTGCTCATCCCCGTTTCCAAGCCATAGAGCCAGCGTTTTGTCCGGAGACAATCTTACGTGGTCACATGGCCAGTGCGACTTAGACACGGAACGCTGTTACCTTCCCACCGAGGTGGTCCCTATTGATCTACTTGCATTTATATGCTTTCGAACCGCTAGGTTGGCAGGAGCTGGGACAAGTGACGGGAGCTCACTCTGTCGCGTGGATTCGATCTTACGACTGCTTGGTCTTCTGACCCTGCAGCACAGGCTTCTGCGGTTTAGCCCACAGCGCCACCACGTCCCTTCGAGACTAAAGGATGCCTAAAAAAAACCAACAACAGGAAAAACGTCTTAACTGTTATAGCAGTATGACAGTGGAACCAGTGACCTTGGGAGTTGGTGAGTGCTCCAACACTGGAGGCATTCAAGAAAAACTTAGATAATCACCTGGCAGATGCGCTTTGATTGTATTTCTGCACTGAGCAGAGGGTTGGACTTGATGGCCTTGTAGGCCCGTTCCAACTTCACTTTTCTGTGATTCTTTGATATCACACTTTTTATTTATTTATTTTGAGTTTGATACTGCTCCCTTAGTGAACACACTACTCTGGGAGGTTTAGAAATTAGATTTTTAGCAAACGTTTAATAAAGTGACAGGTTTTAGATGAATGAAGTGCACTTATGGCAATTGCATATAGCAAATAAAAAAGTGGTCAAAAGCAATCACAGAATAATCCTCAGTCTGTATAAGAAGAGTGTTATACGCACAACTTGATCTTCCTCCGTGAAACATTAGACTGTACATAGTTTCCATAGATCACATGATTTCACAAAAGAAGGTCTTTCTTATTTTAGCAATAATCCAGAAGATGATGCTTATGAAACCAGAGGAATGTAGCTTGCAGGTTCACCCAGATGTTTAAAATAAAGTTGCTCCTTTGATTTCTGTCAAAATACAGTGGTGCCCTGCATAGCGAGGTTAATCCGTTCCGGATTAACCCTCGCTATGCGAAATCGTCGCTAAACGGGTAGGGGAAATGTATTGAAACGCATTAAACTTCGTTTAATGCGTTCCAATACCTTTGTTACTTACCCGTTCAGTGAGGATTCCAAGTGCCGGCAGCCATTTTTGCGCCTTCGCTAAGCGAGGGCAGGGCGCGAAAACAGCTGCCGGCAGCCATTTCCGGGCTTCTGGCGGCCATTTTGGAACCGCCGATCAGCTGTTCAGCGGCTCCAAAATGGCCGCCGCAATACCCGATCTTCGCAATGCGGGTTTTCCCCATTGCGACGATCGGGGATGTTTCCGTATAGCGATCCCGAAAAAGGGATCGCTATACGGAAACATCGCTATACGGTGCACTCGTTAAGCGAGGCACCACTGTAATGCAAATGTTTGTCGAATGAGGCACAGAAATGATTCTGCGGAAATGTTTCAACTATTCATTTTTAGTTCATTTGAGATGAATTATAGCCTGTAGATAGTTAAAATGACCAGATGTATCCATTCACGTAATGTTCTGTACACAAGCCAGCTATTTTAC
This sequence comes from Pogona vitticeps, assembly GCF_051106095.1. Taxonomy (NCBI): domain Eukaryota; kingdom Metazoa; phylum Chordata; class Lepidosauria; order Squamata; family Agamidae; genus Pogona; species Pogona vitticeps. The sequence continues at coordinate 9,846,449 of NC_135785.1, forward strand.
AGTTATTTCAGCAACTAGCTTTTGTTCCTTAATTAGCTGTTCAAAACCTCCTGAGACGTGCCATAAGCAGTAGCCTTCATAATTGCCATCTGTAGCCAGTGGACAACAATATGATGAACAGTGGCTTTATTCTTAGTGGTAACGGCAAGAGTTGCTTTGAGTGTGTTGTATGAGTGTGCATGAGAAAGTGTATATTAATATTGTGTTGGTAATTTATTATATTTCTATCCTGCCTTCCCACTAAAAATTAGGGTCTTGTCAATCTTGATAACTTCTAAAAATGGTGAAACTGGAAACCTTTCTACAACATTTAAAATAATAACCATGTACCATCAAGTCAATTCTGACTTACGGCAACTCTTTTACAGAGTTTTCCAGGTAGAGAATATTCAGGAGTGGTTTACCATTCCGTTCTTCTGTGGGTGTCTTGGGATTGTGCAGCTTGCCCAAGGCTACACAGGCTGGCTTTACTTGCACAAAGCCCAGTGGGGAATCAAACTCCCAACCTCTGGCTCCACAGCCAGCTATCTAAACCACTGAACTATCCAACTACATTACAACACCCCTAAATAGACATTTTTTTCCAACCCAGATGCATGTTTCTAGAACCTTCTGGGTTTATGTGTGTGACTTTAAGAAAACCAATCTATGTAGCTTCTAGTGGGTTCTGGGAGCACAAAGCTGGCCCCCAACCCACTGAAGTTGCCCACTCCAATCTGTGGGCTCTTCCTCCATATTTTTCTTGTATCTTTTTTTAAAAATTGAAAGCATGGTTCTATTGGGCTTTGAAATTACTGTAAGCTACGCTGTGTAGTTTCCTTATATTGAAAGCCCTATTAGGGTCACTATAAGTCAGTTTCAACTTGACAGCACATAACAATAACAAACCCCAAGTGGCACATAGGACCTAGAAAGCTGGGAGATAAATGTCTATGTATGTAAATACGTATGTAATAGAAAAAGCTAACCCCTATTCTGATATCCTTGACTATTTTTATTCAACATATGAGCAGGGACCCTCCTAATACAGTGGTTGTTTTAACGTTTATATTATCAGTCCCACAGCCTTGCCTCCATATCATTTTCATTATTTTCAGTTACATTTGTTGGGGTATATATGTATAATTTTGATTTTATAATTATGTTTACTTTTTTTAATTGTTTGGTGTTATGTTTGTTTACTGTGTAAACCGCTCAGAGTGGCTTTGGCAACCTGATGGGTGGAAGGAAAGTCCACAACCAACCAATCAACCAACCAACCAACCAACCAATCAACCAACCAACCAACCAAACAATCAGCCAGCCAGCCAGCCAACCAGCCAACCAACTCTTCTTCTGCTCAGATGAAAAGCAACTGGTTAAAGAAGGGAATCCACCTCTACCCATCAAAACTGGCAAAGCTTCCTTTCTGTATAAGAGGGGTGCTATAAGCACAACCTGATCTTCCATACATAGTTTCCGTAGGTCACATGATTTCACGAAAGGTCTTGTTTTCATACTACTTTTCATGGGAGTAAACTGGTGAGAAATGGGACAGGAGATGCACTCTGTTGCATATTGAGGAAACATATAATAATGCCTGAATAGGAGCTGTAATGATTCCATTATCCATGATGAGAGAAAACTTTCACTAAAAAATATTACTGATTTACTTTAAGGCATCTGTGCTCTTCTAGACATCTGATTTCTGGCAGAAAGACCAAGCAGCTGATTTCCCATCACAAGGGCCTTGCAGAGGCCATGACTGTCTTCCTTGTGATCTAGCAAACTGAATGTGACTCTCTAGCTATACATTCCAGCCTTTGTGGGACTCAGTAAAAGTTCATGTTTTTGCCAGCTGCCTACTCAAGAGGATCAAAGAGATTGCTACATTGCAATATGTCAGTATTCACATGCTAATTGACGATCCTGTACACGTAATAGCATCTCTGAGTTCAGAAATGCAGAGATACAAGGCAATTGTGATGGCGCATATCTGTGCGCTGTTCTTAGGGTTTACTAGTGGTAAACGGGAAATATTGCTATTAATTTATTTAATTTATAGACTACTTTTCCCCCAAACACAGGAGACTAAGCAGGGAAGAACAGATACACTAAAACCATAATAAACAGATTATCCTGTTAAAACAATAGCTATATAAAAGACCATTTTAAAAATACATCCTTTTTTAAAAAAAGAACACTTGCCTGGATTAAAAAGTCTTTGCCTACAACAGATGGAAAGCCAAGTAAGTTTACTGTGGAAGTTCCATAACTTTGCTCTAGATGGGCGGGGTAGAAATCCAATAAAATAAATAAACAAATTTAGGAGCAAGCATAGAGGAACCCTTTTTCCTGCATCCTCACTAAACATGTATTTGAATGAGGCAGGATTGAAATAAGATCTTCCCCCACAGATCCCAAAGCCCAGAGGAGGATTGTGTGTGGGGAATATATCCTTTCTTGAAAATATGTAAAATAGATAATGTTGTAGCAGCAGTGATGACTAGAGGTCCATTTCTCCAGACGGCAGTCAAAGAGCAGAGTGAGCTTACAGTTTATTTTTACTGAGTGAAAACAGGTGCAACCACAATACAGGGTCAAAGTACACAGGAAACACACTTTGGACACAGTTACAGGGCCTTTTATGCTGTCTCTTAACAATAGCAGGGCATATGATTTACAATTAGCAAGCAGTATTCAGACAGTAACCTTATATGGGTAGGAATGTAGGGCCCACCTGTGCCTTAACCTGCTTCTTTGTAAACAAAGAGACAGCTGCCTTTGAACTACTGTACCTGTTCTAGACAGATATGGTGGGGGTTTTCATAAAGAAAGTTCCAGGCAAGCATGTCTTGACAAGTTTACTTCCATATGGTAGATATTTAGGTAAAGGTTTCCCTTGACATTTAGTCCAATCGTGTCCGACTCTAGGGGGCGGTGCTCATCCCCGTTTCCAAGCCGTAGAGCGTTTGTCCAAAGACAGTTTCCGTGGTCACATGGCCAGCGTGAATAGACATTGAACGCCGTTACCTTCCCACCGTGGTGGTACCTATTCATCAACTTGCATTTTCACATGCTTTTGAACTGCTAGATTGGCAGGAGCTGGAACCAGCGACGGGAACTCACTCTGTTGCGTGGATTCGATCTTACGACGGCTGGCCTTCTGACCCTGCGGCACAGAGGCTTCTGCGGTTTAACCCGCAGCGCCACCATGTCCCTATCAGATATTTAGACAGCAGATAATAAAAATAAGCACCCCAGCAGGCCTACAAAAACAAATTCCTCCAACAGACCAGTTTTCAGATATTTGTACAATGTGGCAGAAGTCCCCAGCCCCGGTCCGCGACCTGGCAGTGATCCGCGGCCTTGGCAGAACTGGGCCATGGACACAGATCTCCTGCCCCCCTGCAAGCGCCATCTGCAAAAACACTATACACCTGCAAGCGTGCCATGCCCCCAGGAGGTGCCACGCCCCCCTCACGAGTATGTCATCCCCCCCCGGTCCACATTTGGGGAAAAGTTGGGGACCATGCTATATGGGATTGCCATTACATATTCTACTGCAATGCTAGTTTCTAGATCCTTACTATAGCCTAAGCAGGACCATTGATATACTGCAAGGATGGACAATCATGAAGGAGGTCAAATTCCCATTTCCTCAGCTGTCCTGTGGCTGCACCTTTGAAACAATCTAGGAACAACAGATTGGTCATATTGACCAGATAGGCGGGATATAAAATAAACAAACAAACAAACAAACAAACAAACAAACAAACATGTTGTAGTACAAATGGTGATGGGCTGAGCTGCTGGAAAAACAGAGGCTTGCTTACTTGCTTGTTTATTTACTTATATGCCACTTCACTCCTAGTAAATGTACCCAGGGTGGCTCTCAAATTGTCAAATAACCAGCTGCAAGAACTATAAAAGCACAAGAGTAAAAAAAAAAAAAAAGATCAAGACTCTGTTGCTTAGCACAGTGACTTGCACTAGAGTAAGCCTATTGGATCATTGGGGATTTGGCAAGTCAACTCCTGTACATGTTTCATTGATTCAGAGAGGTCAACTCCAGTTGTGACATACTTGAGCACAGTAAGTGTCAGAGTAGGCCCATTTGAATCAATGAAACTTATGAAGTCGATAAATAGGTACCACCTAGGTGGGAAGGTAACAACATTCTGTGTCTAAGTCGCACTGGCCACGGGACCAGGGAAACTGTCTACGGACAAACGCTGGTTCTACGGCTTGGAGACGGGGATGAGCACCGTCCCCTAGAGTCAGACACGACTGGACTAAATGTCAAGGGGCACAACAATTTTCTATTATAAAGGATTGACCTAGGAGGCGAACTACTACCTGTAGTAGCTGACACAGTGCTGCTTTTATGGATCCCAGATAATTGAATGCCATTGTTTTGTCCTTTTAATCTGATCTTATTTATTGCAGGCAACATTATACTTGACGACCCATTTTCTTTGTAAACATTATCTCATTGTTTGGTGCTGCTTTTCTTTGGGAGATTAATCACTCTGTGGTTCTACTCTAAATATATATTTAGAAGAAAAACCTTCTGATGGGAAATAGCTGGCTTTCTATTTAAATCAGGCTTGTGGCCATTAATTAGAGAATAATAAAGCTAGAAGGGCTTGTGCTCAATGTAATTCGTTACATCTTATTAAGCAAAACATTTTATTGGGCCTAGGATTCCAATCACTGCCGTCAGATACAATACAATTAATTGTGTGACCTGATACGAAGTCACATTGCTTGGGACGCCACTTTTATACCTTTCATGTCACTGGGCTGGATCCAGACTCTAAGTATAGAATCACAGAAAAGTGAAGTTGGAAGGGGGCCTATAAGGCCATCAAGTCCAACCCCCTGCTCAATGCAGGAATACAATCAAAGCAGATCTGCCAGGTGATTAAGATAACTGATTCCACTGTTGTACTGCTCTAACAGTTAGGATGTTTTTTCTTGTAATTCAACCAATATTCAACTGGCTTTATTTAACTTGAGCCCATTGTTGCGTGTCCTGCACTCTGGGATGATTGAGAACAGATCTTGCCCCTCCTCTATATGACAGCCTTTCAAATATTTAAAAAGTGCTATCATAGCACCCCTCAGTCTTCTTTTCTCAAGGCTAAACTTGCCCAATTCTTTCAGACTTTCCTCATAGGGCTAAAAAGTATTCATGGCACAGTCTCTGGCTCCCTCTAGTGGCTGGGCGTGATAATACATCTGGAATTAGTTTTTCTGGATTTGTTTTCTATTAATATTTTTAATATTTTCTGAACATGGATAAGTGAAACTGTGGATACTGACCCCATGGATATGGGGGCTTCACTATATATAAGTGAAGCACTGGAATAATTTAGCCGTGGACAGTTACTACTGAGGGATAAATTATTTATACATAATTTAAATGCCATGATGTGCCATCCCTAGGTGACAAAAATGTTGACAAAACACACTATCTGAAACATCCTTTTAAAAGGTAGGTTGTGCTTATATATAAAGGAGTCTCTCAGAGGCAGGCAATATCAAATATATGACTGATGGCAGAGCAGCTTGTTTGCAGGCAAGGCAATGGAAGAGCAATCAATTTGTAGATAAGGCTTTATTGCTTGATGATAGCTTTGTGCATCATTGAATTAAAAGGCTCTTTGTAGTTATTATGATTGATTTGCTCTGCCTTGATCACGGTTGCCTTGAGCTCATTGACGTTTGTCTTGGTTTTTATCAGCCAACTGAATGGCACAATATTGTTGCTAATGTGCTTTTAATTTCATCCAGTATCAATCATGTATATCCTGTTTGGTTTGAGGTTTGAAAGGCAGTGGGAAAAAAGACATACAGACTCAGGGGATCCCAAGCAATGTTTAGAACAGCATAGTACTATTGATTAAGGAGCTCAGAGTCCCTCATACATTTCTAGGCATCCATAAGGAGATTGTCAAACTGATGGGTTTTCTCCTTTCTTTTTTGGCTCCTCTTGAGTAATATACTCATTCTGGACATGATGATTCAGAGAAATTACATCAGGTCAGTAGACCATACTATGCGGTTAAAGCACAATGCACACAAAGCCTCACTAGATACAGCATTATAATCTTCTTGTGTCTCCTCCCCCCCTCCATAAAAATAGCTGTGGAGGATGCATGCGTGCATGCTGTATCTCCGTCCTCCCTATGCAGGGTCTCATTTCGGGAATGCCCAAACCTCCCTTAGAGGTTTGACTAGCATTTACACTACTCTCATTTTGGCACCAAATTAAACACGGTTACTTGCCAAGGTCTTTGGGGATTAGGGACCATGGATGTAATGGGCTGTATTGTTGGTGGTTTTAATTTAATTTAATGAGCAATATTGGCAGATGTGATAATTGTAGCCTTCTTGCATAAGCTAGTAAAAGCTGGTAAAAAGAGTAAGTGTTTGGTGAGTTCTTGTGTGTTTTGATCAGTCCATGCTCCTATAGGCCTTGCTTGTGTGTGCTAAGCTTCACAAAGAGAAAAAGACCCTTGTTCTTGCTCAGAGATAGTCTGTGGAAGTTGTAAAAGCAAGGATGAAAGCAAGGATGGTGTCTTGGTCTCACAGCCTCTCCAAGATCTCCCTCAGGGGCTGAAAATTGTATCACCCGCTCTCCACGGCTTTGGCTTTTTGATTTAAAGTTCAAAATACTATATGTTGAAACTGAGGTTTATTATATCTATAACAATAAATGTGTGTGTGTCTTCGTGTTAGCTATGAGGTCTTGAAGTCTAGACACCTAAAGCTTGGTAATTTAGTTTCTAAAAGGAATGATTTAATCAAAACCTGTCTGAAATCTGTAGTGCTCACTTCAGTCACTAGGTGGCAGATTCTCTCAACCTGCCCTAACCAAGAAAGGGATGCTGCAGTCAGGTCTGAGGCATCTTTTTCCAGGCATCTTTGAGGTAGCTCCGGTGGTACATCCTTCTACAGGGCCACTGAATTTTTTCAAACATCAAAAAGGGGACATAGAGGAAAAGGAAGGGTTTTGCTGTCTGCTAGAGGGGGTAACAAAAAGAATAAAAAGAGAGGAAATAATTGAACAACCATCAGAGTGGAAAGAATAAAAGACTGGGGGGGGGGAGTAAAAGGCTGGGAGATAGAAGGATAAGGGATTTCTGTTCCTTGCTAAACTGGGTATGTCTGCTAGTCCATGAAATAAAATATAATAATAATGTAATTATTGTGAGATAATAATATGGGATACAGGGGGTTGTCCTGTAAAACCAACCACTCCAAAGCTTTATGCATCTTTGGAAGGATGTTGTTGAAGGAAAGCTTGAGGACTATGTTTTTCATCACACTGTGAAGTCCCCTTCTCACATGCTGTGATTCCCAGAGAATTCCTGTGTTGTTAGTTTTTTGAGCTGGGTAGGTAGTGGGGCTGCCTAACAAGAAAACATAAAATGCATCCAGGTATTTAATACCATGTCTGGTTTGGCTCCAAGCATCAGTATGTTGCTTAAAAGAGTGAGAGAGCACATGACTTGGCTTACAATATTAGCTCTGAAAGCATCGCTTGGTGCAATTAATTTCCTTTAATGGCTATATTGCAATTAAACACACAGCTTTGGCTAATCTGAGCCAGCATCTGCTCTCGCACAAGTCTTCTCATTCTCCCACTATTTTTACTCCCCACAGACGTTTAAAAACAGCTAGTAGTTAATCCTGTGGAGAGTTCCTTGTTCACTGCATGTCAATGATAGTACCCCACAATCCAAAAATGGAACAATTTCTGGATGTTATGGAAGAATGCATTTAGTGAAATGTGGAGATTTATGCAAGTGTTGCTTGTCCTACTAAATTAATCCCATTTCGCATCTCTGTTGTGTAATCAGGTCCGTGACCAGACACATGACTAAAACTTGTCCCAGCCTTTCATCAATTAGCAGCAATTAGCCATCGCACATTATGCAAATACCTGTAGGATTCCTGCTAATAGATGCAAACTCTATTATGGTGGTTTATTAATAGCAGTGACAGTTCAATCTCATATGAGGTATTTTCTCTCTATTTGCAAACTAACACCGTGTCACTGACAAAGTGCTCCAAAGGCCTTCAGCCAATATATATAGCCTATATATACCTTACCAGGCAGCCTGAAGCCTCCCTGCAAACACACACATGCTCACTCCAAAGCAGAAGCCAGACAGTCCCAAACCTCCTTCGATTGTACTCACTCTAACCGTCGGGGCAAAAGAGTTAAAAAGAAGCAGCCTTGTCACCACCTACTGTTAGAAATTTGAATTTCCTGCTTTTTATTCCCTGCCTTTTTCTGTTCGTAAGTGGAAGCGCCGGTCGCAAGTAGAAGCAAAATTTTGCGACCGGAGCTGGTCTTAACTTGAAATGGTCGTAAGTAGGGACATTCGTAAGTCGAGGCACCACTGTATGTTGTCCACTTACAGTGCACTTTTATTCATTCATTTAAAATATTTTTAACCCACCTTTCTCCTTAAAAGGATCCAAGACACCTTACATCATTAAAAAGATATTTAAAAGCAATAATATTATATTAATAATATTATATAATATCTTACTTAAAATCAGTGCTAAAAACACATTTAAAAGCAACCGAGCACAAAAATCTATACAACCCCATTCTCCTCAGACAGCCAATCACTAAGGAAAAGCCTGCCTGAAGAGAAAGGTCTTTGCCTGCTTGCGGAAGGACAGCAAAGATGGGGCCAGGTGTGCTTCCTGTGGGCGCGGGTTCAAGAGTTTGGGAGCCGCGACAGAGAAGGCCCTCTCCTGTGTCCCCACCAAACACACCTGTGAAGGTGATGGGACTGAGAGGAAGGCTTCCTGTGATTATCTTAATACTCGGTTAGGCTCACAGAGGGAGATGCGGTCCTGGAGACAGGTTGGACCCAAGATGTTTAAGGCTTCATAGTTAAACCAGTACTTCGAATTGTGCCTGGAAACAGATCAGCAGCCACTGGAGCTGCTGTAATAGGGTAGTTTGTCACGTTCCCGGGGGTAACAACAGCCGAGGTCTGATAAGCCAGTCCAAAGTCAGGAATACTAGGAATGTAAAGCCGATATCCAATTACCAAACCAACTCACAGAACGTCCAAGGTCAGAGTCCAGAGTCAAACACACAACATAGTCCAAAGTCAGAGTCCAAGGTCCGAGTCCAGAGTCAGGAGTTCAGGAAACACAGTTCAAGGTTGTAGGAGCGTGGATGCAAGTCAGAGGTTTTGACTTGTTGCTTCCACAGACTTCTAGCTGACTAGGAGCTGTTTTTATAGCAAAACAGCCCCTTGAGCTGCTGGAAACCTTTCCATCCTGTCAATACTCAGGGCTAGTTGAACGGATGTTTCTGTGGACAGCCTTTGAGCGATCCTCTGACCTTTTTGCCATAAGTCTTCCCCGAAGCCTGGCCCGAAGCTTGTCTGCTGGGGGAGAATCTGGACTTGATTCAGGTGTTTCTGATTGCTCAGCATTCTCCTCGGCCTCAGTTAACCCTTCTGGTTCCAGGTCTTCAGCTGCACTCATGACATAGTTCTATGTTCCCTGTAACCAGCTGCAGGTAACAATCTAGCTGCTGCATTTGGACCTGCTAGAGTTTCCAAACATTTTCCAAAGACAGCCCCACATAGAGCACGTTACAGTAATCCAGCGGAGATGTAACTACAGCATGTATCCACAAGGACAGATCAGACCTCTCAAGAAACGGGTGCAGCTGGCACAAATGTGCAGAGGCACTCCTGGCCACTGCTGAAACCCGGGCAATGCATCTTTCTTTTTAAAAGGTTAATTGAGGACTTCAGCACTTAAAGGGCTCTGCAAGAAAACACTCAGCACATTCTTCTTTCGAGAAAAAGTAAAAGCCCCTCAGAACATGGCAGGGTAAGTGAGGGATCCTGCCTCTAATCTTGTTAGTGACATCAGAGACACTATCCAGCACGTGGCCACAACAGTTGTGTGTCTATACACATAGCAATTTCAGTAGCAATGGAAATTCCAGCTGTGTGGTGTGACATTTGAACTGAAATGTGGTTTGAACATTAAACAGTTTCTCAGCACCAGGTCCACCCAGAAGGGAAATAATCTGTATCTATAGGACAGAACAATTTCAAAGTGAAGCCTGATCTCTCAATTCCCCTCCCTTCTTCCTATAACATCTGTTCCAGCTTTAAATGAGCAAGTAGATTAGCAATAGTTCTAAAAGCCAATTCCTGGCTCATTTTCCTGTGCTGCAAAATAATTATTTGTGTTACTCAACAGAAGCACAAACAGAACTTGGGTTGGAGGGATCATTGAGCTATGCAGTTATGGTGCATATTATTTTCACATCGCTATGTGCACACTTATAGCTGGAGCCATATATACAGCAAAGTCGGCAAAGTCGTATTGAGGCCAAACATTACATAAGTGCCTAAGTATTGCTAATCTTAATCCCTTTCTAGGCCTCTCCCTTTCTGCATCTAGTCTGGTTGCAGCTCTCAAGCTAAAAAGCTCTCCCATTCGTGAATGGCCCCGGGTAGTTTTGCATTTGAATGAATGGATTTGTATCTTTAGGAAGCATGTAAGTTAGACGGTGAAACCTGTTGAAAAATATATTAAAGGAGGTTGCAAAACACCGAGATAAGTTGTTCAAAATATACTTTATCTAAGTCTCTTAGGGAAAAGGTATACAGGAATTCCTGATAAACAAACATAACATCTAAAACATATTACATACCATATAATTGAGCAAAATAAGCAACAGCAGTCAAGGTAACGCCGATAAGTAGGCAAACTCAAAAGGTTCTGCCTTGCTCGTAGCTTTGCACCGTCCGAGGGAGGGTGTGGAGATAGAGGGTGAAACAGACTACATTTATAAGGCTAATTAATTACAGGGAACACATGAGGTTCCTTTCAAGGTTATCCATTAAAGAGAAAGACATGTTACATATTGATATAACAACAAAAGCAGCCATAGTTGGCTAGTAATATATTCCTAAAGGTAAAGACATTTCTTTAATGCTAGAAAAATAAAATCTGCATGGTGGTGAACGCTAAGGGAGGCCTTGGAAAGATTGCAGTGCATTCTGTCAACACTACACTGTGCCCATGCAGTTCTAACTTGGATGGGTCCATCTTCCCAAGGATCTCAGGCAATCTGCTTGCTCTGCAGTGCTGTCTCTCTGGCCGAGCCCTGCCAATAGGCACAGCGAGGCTGTGACGAGGTGGAGACACACACCCTTAGCAAGCTGTCTGAGCTCAGCACACGAGTATGAGAGGAGAATAAGTTTTCTCAGGATCAGAAGAGACAGTTCCTTGATGAGAAATAGCTGGAGGAGGGCAGGGGTCAAGGAGAATAAGAGGGCATAAAGTCATGGTCTGATTCTAAAGAAGAAGACACGTGTGGGATTGCAAGAGAGGAGGAGGACAGCAGCTGTCTACCCTTGCTTGGTTTGTTTGCTTATGACAGGAGGTGGACACCAGAAACACTAGCCATGTGCTTGGACAAGGCTGTATTAACCCAGACATCGCTGTAGCCCTGGAGAGGCAAGCGACGACAGAGTAGACATGAGCTAGAGAGTCTGGCTTCTTTTTACTCATCTATACAGGCTTTGCCTAAAAAAAGGTGCTTCTTGGACCTAAGCTCTCCTCTCCTTCCTGCTTTCCAGAACCTGGACTATAGGGAACTCCAGTGAAGTCAACTGGATCCCCAAGTTGGCAAGGGCTGCCCAAGGGGTTAAGACTATAATTCTGCCCTATGAGACTGGAGCAGAAAAGGCAGGGGGGAAAGCTGTTTTGAGCCAAGAAGCTGAGTTAGAGCCCATGGAGTAATTGCCAGGGGACCCCAGACCCTTTGGCTCTGTGAGAGGGGGCTCATGGGGTACATACTTGCCTGAAGCAGGAAATCTGGGGTGCAGCTAAAAGCTATTTAATTTGCTGTATTTTTACTGGCAGGAAAGGGAGAGAAATATGTACGAGAGTTTCTGCCTCGTGTGCTGCAATCTCTTGGCTGGTTCTAGGGTTTTAATGCACTTCGCTGCTCTGCCTCAGGCAGCAAAATATCTTGGGTCAACCAAGCTGTCTTTCTGTTCCTCCTGCGAACGGCAGACAGTGGCAGCCACAGAGGAGGCAAAAGGAGTGGCTTACCTTTGAGTTGGTGGCCCATTCCACCTGCCTCCCTTTGCACCTCAGGTACCTGAGCAGGGCAAAAGTTCAACTACCTGTTTCTTCAGGAGGTGCCTTTCATAGACCATGAAGGGGAACAAGACTATCACCCCTTGCAGCAGGAAATGAAAGCCTAGAAGGGAGCCTTTCTCCAGGTGAGTGGAAATGAAGGTGTCCACAGGTGTGTTTTTTGTGGGCTAGGACTCCCAGAGCTCTGCCTGGAGGAATTCTTGGAGAATTGTGGAATTTGGTGTTAAGCGAACTGAAACAAAACAAACCCCGAATGGCATGTTTCTATGGTCTTCCCCTTCCCGTACTTACCTTCCTATTTATGTTCTCTCTGTTGATCAGCTGCAATGAGCTGTACTGATTTTATCTCATTATCTGGCCAAAATGTTCCAGCCGTATGAATTTTGTGTGATTTGTGATTCCTTGTTCTTGATTTGTTTGTTTTGGCACTTCTTTGTAGCAAAGAAATGGCTAACTTTCTGAGATAAATTTGCCTTTTGAATTATTCTGTCTTATTTATAGCAAAATCCACAATTCTATCCCATATGTTGGAACTATGAACACATAGCACACTGCAATGTGTATTCTCAAAGTTGATCTTGACATTTTGTGGCATATTATATTCTTCCTCTTAAAGAACCTGCTTCAGGCTATCTCTGTTCTTAATTTTAATGAACGGCTATGGTCCTCTGTTCATTCAGCCAACTTCCATGGTATTAATATTCGCCAACATGTTCCACACTTTTATTTTTGGATCTTTAACTGCGTTTTCTGGACTGCTTGCTTTTTACTGATTAATACGAACCCAGCTTCCTTAACATTCATTTTTTTTATATTATGTTCATTAGCTACTTAATTGACTTTGTTGAGCAGTCCTTGACTTTATTGAATAATCTTTGCAAACCACCTACATTTTCAGCTAGTAATACTGATATGTGTTCAGATGTGGAAGGCAGTGGTCCCCAATCTTTTTGGCACTGCGGACCGGTTTAGCGTGTGGCTGTGGTGGATGGGCGGGGGGCGTATGTGCATGCGTGCAGGAGTACGTCTGTGTGTGCATGCGGAGGGCGTGTGTGGGTGGGTGGGGCTTGTGTGAGGTGTGTGCTCCTGTGCATACATCTGGGGGTGGGTGGGTGTCCATGGGTGTGTGCAGGGGGCAGGAGATCTGTCTCCACGGCCCAGTCCTGCTAAGGCCATGGTCCGATACTGGGCTGTGGACCATGGGTTGGGGACCCCTGGTGTAAAGGACACAAAAATATCGGTCATCCATAAGGAGCCTGTTGATCAGGAGCTTTATATGGTAGGATGCATTCAGATTTCCCCCCAGTGGAAAATGACACCAGAGATTCAAGCTAACTTGGGTTGTTATATGGCAGTGTTGCATTTACCATCCAAAACCTCAGGAAAGGCAAATGTTTCCTATCCTTTACTTAAGCCCTCAGTTGACTCTTGTCTCAACAAGGTTGGAGCAGAACGCCAGATTTGGCGGCTTTGTATTTATTTATTTATTTATTTATTTATTTATTTATTTATTTATTTATTTATTTAACTTTTTGTGGCCTGCCTCTGCTCCTTCTCACATGGACCAGGCTTCGGCTTTTGTGGCGTTACCTGGACTCACAAAATGCATTGTCTTTGTGCCTCAGCCTGCAATTCTGCCCCTGGCAGCCCTTATTGTGTTTACCTTGAGATGCTCACTTTTGCCACAGCAAAGAAATCTATGGCTGAGGGCGACACGGCTTCACCCAACGATTTGAATGGAGGGGGTTCCCCTTCTTGGGAAAAAAGCTCTGAGGAGCAGTGCGGGGTAGTGGTTAGAGAGCTGGCTGGTCTTGGAGGTTGGGAGACACACACGGAAGCCTGCACTGAAACAGGAAACCTTGGGTCCATCACTCTCTGTCAGCCTAACTCACCTCAGCGTTTGTTCTAAAGATGAATTGGGGAGCAGGAGAATCGTGTGTGCTGCCATTGGCTCACTGGAGGATTACGACTCAAAATGCAACTAATAAATCAGTAATAGTAGTAGTAGGCATCCTTCAGTCTCGAAAGACTATGGTATTGTGCTCTGTATGGAGGACTTGGAACAGCGTCTAGTGTGGCTGAGGAGGCCAATTCGAGAGTGACAATCCCTTCCACACTGGAGACAAATCCAATCTGTCCCCTGTCCAGCTCCCTGGTTTTGCTTCCTTTGTGACTTCCTCTTTGCCTCAGCCTGCTGGACAAGGGTCTCTTCAAATTGGGAGAGGCCGTGATGTACTGCCTGCCTCCAGGCTGAACGATCAGATGTCAGAGTTTCCCATCTGTTGAGGTCTATTCCTAAGGCCTTCAGATCCCGCTTGCAGATGTCCTTGTATCGCAGCTGTGGTCTCCCTCTGGGGCGATTTCCCTGCACTAATTCTCCATATAGGAGATCCTTTGGAATCCGACCATCAGCCATTCTCACAACGTGCCCAAGCCAGCGTAGACGTCGCTGTTTCAGTAATGTATGCATGCTGAAAATTCCAGCTCGTTCTAGGACTACTCTATTTGGAACTCTGTCCTGCCAGGTGATACCAAAAATCCGTCGTAGGCAACGCATATGGAAGGTGTTCAGCTTCCTCTCCTGCCGGGCACAAAGTGTCCAGGACTCGCTGCAGTACAGGAGTGTGCTCAGGACACAGGCTCTATAGACCTGGATCTTGGTATGTGTTGTCAGTTTCTTATTGAGCCATACTCTCTTTGTGAGTCTAGAGAACATGGTGGCTGCTTTCCCAATGCGTTTATCCAGCTCGACATCTAGAGAGAGGGTGTCAGAGATGGTTGAGCCAAGGTACACAAAGTCATGAACAACCTCCAATTCTTGTGTGGAGATGGTAATAGAGGGAGGCGAGTCCACACCCTGGCCCATGACTTGTGTTTTCTTCAGGCTGATTGTTAGTCCAAAGTCTTGGCAGGCCTTGCTGAAACGGTTCATGAGTTGTTGGAGGTCTTCAGCAGAGTGGGCAACAATGGCTGCATCGTCTGCAAAGAGGAAGTCCCTCATGCATTTCAGTTGGACTTTGGTCTTCGCTCTCAATCTAGAGAGATTAAAGAGCTTTCCATCTGATCTAGTCCGGAGATAGACACCTTCTGTTGCAGTTCCAAAGGCATGCTTCAGCATGACAGCAAAAAAGATCCCAAAAAGTGTTGGTGCGAGGACACAGCCCTGTTTCACTCCGCTTCGGATGTCAAAGGGATCTGATGTTGAGCCGTCAAAAACTACAGTGCCTTTCATTCCATCGTGGAAGGACCTGATGATGTTAAGGAGACGAGGTGGACATCCAATCTTGGGAAGTATTTTGAAAAGGCCATCCCTGCTAACCAAGTCAAATGCTTTTGTAAGGTCTATGAAGGCCACTAAGAGTGGCTGTTGTTGTTCCCTGCATTTCTCCTGCAACTGTCGGAGGGAGAATACCATGTCAGTGGTGGATCTATTTGCTCGAAATCCACACTGAGATTCCGGATAGACTCTGTCTGCAAGCACCTGGAGCCTCTTCAGCACAACACGGGCAAGCAGCTTCCCTACAACGCTAAGAAGAGAGATACCACGGTAGTTATTGCAGTCACCCCTGTCACCTTTGTTCTTGTACAACGTGACAATGTTTGCGTCCTTCATGTCCTGTGGTACTCCACCTTCCCTCCAGCAGAGACAAAAGATTTCATAAATCAGTAATAGGCAAGTAAATAATTTCACTCTCTGTTATGTGTAGCTATCTTTTGTCTTGTGTTTTTCATACATTCAAGCACCATCATGGGGGGACTGCTTAATGAAAGCTGTTAGCAGTTGGGAGTGTAACCTGTTAGAGGAGCAGCTACAACCTTCTAGGACTTCCGAGCGGATTCAGTTTTCCCTGAGGGGGAAGGAAAAAACCTTTTTGAGATGTCTCCTGCTGACTTACTATGAAAGGTGACAGTTGTGGTGCTGAAAAAGTACCTTTAGTAGAAGCCCGGGGATAAAAATGTCAGAATCGGTCTTGTAAAGCAAATGTTTATTTTATACTGGCTCACTGCAGCTATGAAAAGCTCATATTTAGAGCAATGGAGAGCAGGATTGTGTGCCAGGCAGCATACTTCATGGAAGTCTATGGAAAGATAATATGGAGAAATGGTTCTTTGCACTTCACCTATTAAAAAAAGATCTGTTTAAAAAACATTACAAGACCTATGGAACTCCCTGTCACAATAACCTTCACTTGCCTATGTTGACTCTCGCAGTGGCTTTTCCCATTGTGGCTTTGGATTTTCCACTGCAACCAGTTCCCTTAGAATATTTTGAAGACCCCTGATGCATGCGTGGGCAAAGTGTGGACCACCAAATGCTTATAAGATTACAACTTCCACCCACCCTAGTCAGCATAGCTCAGTGGTGAGGAAGGCCAGGACTTGCAGCCTAACCATAATCTAGATAGCTGCTCTTTGCTCACTCACAGCTTGCACAAGAGAAAGACCAACACTGGGACCAGCATGGATGATTGCATAAGGTGTTTTGTACATAAGGGGATACTGATGTCAAGGGCACTTAAAGGATGTTTGGCTGAAAGTGTTAAGAGACAAAGGCTGAAATCCTGTTGGGTGGGCTCTGCCAGCACAGTGGGGATGACATTATTGGAAGTGGCAGATTACCACTGATCAAAGACTTTCTCTTGTGATTTCAGAGTGCATGCAACCTCATCACACTATGTATGAGCCAGATACACCCCAAAATTGCAATCTGAAGCTTTGAGTCAGCTGCAGTCTGCTACTGGTGCCATCATTTCTGCTGTGCAAGCAGAACTGTGCAACAGGATTTCCATCAACCATTATTGCTGATACAGGTATCAATGTTAGGTGGACAACTGGGTTCTTGGAAATATTATTGAGCTGCAACATTGGTTCAATGAGTTCTGAAGGATTATGAATTCCCCACCCCTGTTCTAAATAGATTGTAATCTCAGATGAAAATTTTGAAGGCTCCATCAACTCAAAAGCATTCTGGTTTCTGGGCGCAATCCTCAATGGACATCCAAGCTCCTGGAGTGAATTTCCAGAATCTTTGAAACTGGCATTAGCGGCAGTCCCCTGCTCCCAGTGTTTCCCTCACCTGCACGTCTGAAGAAGAAGTTGCATGTTCAGCTGAATGCATTCACACTGCTTGTCATTGAGAGCCCTTCTCTGTTGCAGGGGTCCAGTCAAAAGCACTCCCAGGTTGCTCTTCAGACATGTATGCAGATTGCACAAATGCGTGCCTGACTTCTTGGAGAAGGGAGGATGGGGGTAATGTGTTTCTTATCTACATCCCCGTCTCCATGATTCATCTCCTCATCACTTTCTCTTGTTTCAGAACTTGTCACCGAGCAGATACCATGGATTTCCCCCCCTCCCCAAATCTCTCTCTCTCTCCCACGCTACTTTCTTTAATGCCTCAATATCATGAGTGCCATTAATATCCCATTATTTGGATGTGAGCAATAAGCTTAACTTTTCTAGCTTCTGGTTTTCCATTGACCGAAAGAGTATTAACTTGAAATATGTTGGAAAACAAATCACGGCTTTTGTGGTTGACTGTGTCAGCCTTTTGGAGTAAGGCTATAGAGGTCCCACCTGGTACTTCAAAGTGATACACTCCAAATGTATTATTTGACTTTCATGTATATTTTTAATGAGGTACTCTCAAGCTTTCAGTTACGATTTGCTGGTGAAGGTAGCCCTTATATATCCCTTCCTTGCAAATATCTCGGGGGGGTCACCTAGCGCGTTCATTAGGCTGCATAGACAGCAGCGAAGGTTTGATTCAATGTAATTAAAAGATAAGTTTAAATAGATCTAGGATTTTCTCTTTCCTGGCTCATAATTTTATCTGAATGAGAGCCTTAAAGCTCAACACCATAGCTGGATTATCAACATCTTCTTTCAGCCACCAGGTGATATTATTAATTTGGCTGTAATTGGCTTACCAAATCTGTAAATCAAAATTTATCCCAACTTCTTTGATAGGAGGTTTGGCACATTTCTGTGTCACCCTAATCCCCAGCTGAACAGGAAGTTCTGTTTCAATGCAAGACAATGAAAAGGGATGGAGGAACGAGGGCTGAATGCCTGCAGCTGTCTCTCTGGAAAGTTTAAGGGAATGGAATCAACGTTGCCAGAGGTTGACTTTGCTGCAGTGGCATTGTGTGGATTGCCAGCAAGCCAGGGCAAGGCAGGGACGGTGACCTCTTGAGGTCACCTTGGGAAGTGGCAGGTGTCACGACCCAGCCTCCTTGAGGTGAGTGCTTGGTCCGTGGATAGAGAGCAATTAGGGAGTCTGAATCTCCTTTACACCTGGGTAGAGTCCAGATGACTTCACCCAGGAAGAATTACAGATCCCTTCTCACAGGTCTATCCTAAAAGATACTTGCTTCGTTCATTCGTTTAGTTGTTTAGTCGTGTCCGACTCTTAGTGACCCCATGGACCAGAGCACGCCAGGCCCTCCTATCTTCCACTGCTTTCCGTAGTTGTGTCAATTTCATGTTGGTTGATTCGCAGACACTGTCCAGCCATCTTATCCTCTGTCATCCCCTTCTCCTCTTGCCATCACACTTTCCTAACATCAAGGTCTTTTCCAAGGTGTCTTCTCTTCTCATGAGATGGCCAAAGTATTGGAGCCTCAGCTTCAGGATCTGTTCTTCCAGTGAGCACTCAGGGTTAATTTCCTTTATGATTGATAGGTTTGTTCTCCTTGCAGTCCAGGCGACTCTCAAGAGCCTCCTCCAGCACCACAATTCAAAGGCATCAATTCTTTGGCGGTCAGCCTTCTTTATGGTCCAGCTCTCACTTCCATACATCACGACAGGAAAAACCATAGCTTTGACTATTCTGACTTTTGTTGGCAAGGTGATGTCTCTGCTTTTTAAGAGACTTAACTAAATGCAGCAAGAACACACACATGAGCTTTGTAGTCACCAGATCTATCAAAGCTCAGGCAGATAGGACTCTGAAGCATTCTGTGGCCTCACAATCTCTCTGGAAGCAGGCTCAGCAGACTTGCTGTTCAAAAGACCATTCTTAAGGATTTTAAGAATAATTTTTTATTGGAAAAAAATAAAGTCTTTATAGATATTCAGTTTGTTGCATAAGCAAAGCATAAGTTACATTTCCATAGAATATTGCAGAGAAATCTAGGCATCATTCACTAAACAAAAAAATAACTAAAAATACTAAAAAGCTACTTTAAGGGAAGGCATAGGGTATGGCCCGCTTCTCCTTCTCTCTGAGGTTCTACATTCCAATTCCCTTCAATCTAACATAAGGAAAAAGGACTCAAAATGGCTCCTAGGTCTCTCTATATACTAAGGAACAGTTCACATGGCACAAACTCCATTTTCTACTTTCTTGGCACCACTCTTCTTCTTCGTCTCTCAAGGTGTTGACCAATAGGCGATTAGGAAAGCCCATTCTAATCCCGCCTTCTGTTGCCAGGAGAAATCCAGGTGTTATTTTCTTTCTCCTCGTCTTGGTCCAGATCTAGACACCATGTTGTGTCTCCACGCCTTATCATCTCCTGACATGGCTGGGTACAAAGGAACTTTCCCATCGGCTCATGAAGAAAAACATTCCCATCATACAAAATCATTCTTACACAGAACCAATATGGATCCATTTTGCATTTCTTCACAACTACATAACCCATCTTCATACATGCTTTTAACCCACATAATCTCAACCATGACAGCAGGGGAGGGGGCTCAGTGCCAAGAGAGCCACTGCACAGCACACCCGTTCCCCGTGGCCCACCTACCCGCTTTGTTTACACTAGGGAAGGAGGCTGGGTTGCTCTGGACCACCTTTCACCCTCTGGGGGCCCTCTACAAGGAGGCAGGTCCTCTTGGTGGTCACCAGCCCCCCCCCCCGCCGCTGCCTGCCCTGAGGGGGAAACGGAGCGAGCCAGGCAGCCACAGACAGAAGATGGGAAGTGAGGTTCCCCGGGCTTCTTGCTCACTGTGCTCTGCGGCAAAGCTGACATTTTGCGCTGCCAAGAATTTTTTGCTCTTGGCAACTGCCCCTGTGGCCCTGCCCACTTTATGCCACTGCTTTACTGCTTTAACTTTGAAACTGACATAGAAATCTAGCCATGATTTTTGGAACTCTGATCTGCCAAAGATCCCCAGAGGTTCTGGAAGACATTATTCCTGCAGAATGCATAGAGAATTGGAGGTGTTTTTTTGCTTGCACTCTTGCATGCCGTCTGTGGTTTGTGTGACTGGGAGGGCCTTTTCTGGGATGGGGTGAGTGTCTAGCTATCCATCACTAATCAATTGTTCCTCCCAGCTTTGGATTTCAAAGAGAGCCCTGCCTCTGTGCCAAGTCTTTCTTTTCCTTCTCTTTCCTGGGTTGGAGTCAGTGGTTTGTTTGCTGTTGATCGCTTTGGTTGGTTGCAAGTATGTTTGCAATAAAAAAAGGCAGCACACACAAGTGTGTGATTTCAAGCAACTAACAAGTACCGAAATGTTCTTTTTTCCCTACAAATGTTTCAGAGGGAGTTACTGAGACTTTAAGTGCCAATTCATGAGAAAGAGGTGGACTCTGAGGACCTTATAGCTATTCCGCTCTATGGATCTCTTTCCTTCTACTGCATAGCAAATAGAGTTTTATCAGGAATTCAAAACTCTGGCACACAGCGTTCATGAGATACTGCTACCACATCGTTGGTCTTCATGGCCACCACTGGAACTCTACAAGCAGTTTGTACACTGCAATAGTGGTGAGCAAGCTATCTTTTAGGCGTGCTTGTCTGCCCTTAGTGATGTTCTCAGTGAGGAACCTGTGATAAACAGTGAGGAACCCTGGGGTTTCTCAGAAGAGCATAATTTGAAAATGTCAGTCCTCGAGAAAACACCCATCATTCAATCAGATGGGGGTTATGCTGGAAGTGAGACTGCAGAATGTGTTGATATTGTAACGAACGCTTGAAAGTTATTGGCTGAAAGGTATTGTAGAAAAAGAAGTGCATTCTGAAAATTTTCTCTTTATAGTAAAGGAAGGCAGGCTATTTATTTTTTTATTGTTGTTCTTGCCGAGAAAGGTAAAACTGCTGCTTATACTTTAAATTGGCTCTCGGGTTTACTGCCTTTCTCTTACTGCCAAACTATATTAAATTTCAGAGTTTTAGGGTTGTCTATCAGCCTAGTTAAATATTCACTGGGAGCCCCTTGCCAAGACAGATTAATTCATAGCATCATGTCATAGGCAAGCTGTCAAATTGTCAGAAATGTTTTCACTGTCCTTCGTGACAATGTTGTATCGGAAGGCAGTCTTACATTTTTTTTCTTCTTCTCCAAGAATATGGTTTTCTTTCTTTCTTCAGGTCCACAATGTCTACTCTCCGGAAACTGTAGGTGCAGGGAGAAGCCAACAGAGAAGATATTGGCATAACCAAACTTAGAAATAATAATTGCAACAGCCCGGAATGACTCCTATGGATTTTCTAGAGTTGATCATAACTGGGTGGCGGGTGAAGTCCTGGAGAATTGTTGTGCTTCATCAGGGCTCCGGATAAAGAGAGAAATCTCAGGAGGAGTGACAGTGGAAGAAAAGAGAGTATGAAAAAATGTTGTATGTGGTGCCTCTAATACCTGGATTCCCTTCTCTACCCAACCCATCCCACTTGGCAGTAGGGGTTACGGGCTCATCAGTAAGATGTTTCTCTTTGTTGCACGCTTAATGTTTAGTTAGGAAATAGTGCAGGAAATCCACACTGTCCTTCACCCTCATCCTGCACATATATTGTTTCCCAGTTGTTACACAAGGGTGCCATCTGTGACATTTCGAAAGATTTTGGCCATGAAATCTCAGGAAATTTAATAACTGCTGAGCTGGCAACCTCAAAAATAATCCAGTCACAGAACCGGTTCATATAGTTTGAATCTGAAATGGCTCTCATATTTGTAATGATAAAAACAATAGAGGCTCCAGTAGATTCTTCATAGATAGCTCCAAAGGTGGTTTTTCCAAAACTGGGACATGGAATGAATGTTCCCCAGTCTACGGTTTCTTCTATCAGCTGTTGGAACCATGAGCTTGGGTTAGTAGAGGGCTGAAGTATGGTAGGCAGATTATCTTGTGTTGTGTGTAATGGTTTTTATCAAGCTGGGCCAATCCAGAGGCTTCATACTGATTCACCAATTGGGGGGGGGGGAAGTTACAGGACACCCCTCTTAGGCCAGTGAACTCAGAGGTTTGAGCATATGATGTGATACAACAGTTATTTCAAAAGACAATGAGATGCCTGGTCCAAGCCTTGAAGAATAACAAATTTGGCCAGTGGAATGATTAATGGAGCAAGTCATTCATGTGGTCAGAATTTAGAATGGAGTAAATTCCATTCCTAATAATGCATAATTAAAGTCTTCACCATTGCAGCTGTCTCAGTATTTTCAATTATTTTTGCATGAAGGAGGTTTTCTATGCAAAAATAGAATCGGATATTTAGAAGATAGAAGTCTATATACCTATAGTCTTCTGAATTACAAGAACTCCAGGAGTGCAAGCATTTTAATTCAGGGTGGATTTCGCTGGAATTAGGTCGCTGAAAACTTAGGTCATTTTAAAAATATTTGCTTAATTATTGCTTCCCCATCAAGTGTCTCCGGAAGTAACCTAAAAATGCTTCCTGAGCTCTCACTCACGTCCAGAGTTTGGATGTAATGAGTTACAAATAAGATAGTTAACCTATGACAAGTTATGTTTTGAGAAGGAAAATGTACGACATTTCAAATGTACGAGCAGATAAAGTCAAAACTAACATGAGCAGGAAGAAAGTTAAGCTGTAAGCTGGTGAGTTGCGTTTTAGAATTATGTTTTGAAAGCATCTTAGAGGTGTTTTGAAAGAAATTTTTAAATGTTTGTACCATTTTCTTTCTAAAAATTGCTCACCCAAAGGTAACAAAAGTAGTGCAAAAGTAACAAGCAGAGCAATGAATAATGCAACCAGCCATCATTGGGGGGGGAGTTGTAAAACTGTACAGTTAATAGACACACTTTTTTTTAAAAAAGAAGCAACTTTTCTTGCTCTGCTAATCTCTTTCTTTAGCACAATTTTGTTGGAGACCTAAAAATTGCCCATTTTTTCCTTAGACATCTGTTGATGACCACATCCTCACCCAAGGCAGATGAAGGAAAGAATGATGGCGCTGGAGAAACGAAAAAGGTGTGCCCCCCTCTTGAAGGAGTTTTTATACCTTGGTTACAGGTAATCTTCTTAACAAAGGAACATGTTGCATGCTTGGCTAGGTTTAATAGCAAATCCAAAGATTTGAGCAGGTATCCTGTGTAGGTTGTGCCACTTCCCAGAAGTCATAAAGAAGAAGAAAAATGTTATAGATAGCCTACCCTAATGTTACAGATATATATGACTGAGGCTGATGTAGCACAGAGCCCTCGGGCACCTTGAAGGCGAACAGATTTTCTTTGATTTAATTTTGCATGGACTGCGGCCCCAATCCTTCTTCACCTACAGCTACAGTTGGCTACAGTCCGCAAGGGCAGTTGCCAAATAAGACATGTTAAGTCTTAAATGTGCTAAGTGAGCCTTTGTTGATTTTGTTGCAGGTACCATCACTACCTTCTTGATCTTATTCATTTTGATTAAGACTAAGTATTTTGTGTTTGAGAAATCAGACTTCAAAGGAGGCCCATGCTTTGTTCCTGAAGACTAACAACAAAACAAAGGAAGCTAATTTAATAATTCCAACTGGTAAGAGAAGTTCCTGCTGTGATACTCACATAGAATTGGCCTTTAAGGACCTTTCTCTTCTGCTTAAGGGCTATCTATAATGTCTGTCTCTGTCCTTAGAAGCAAGGAGGTCACACATTATTGGAAGGAATCATATAAGAATATCCAAATTAGCCCCACCATATATAATATGTTCCATGTGGAAGACTGAGTTCTATGTACCACAGCTTGACCAAGACAGGAGATGTGAAAATGCCAACTAAGATACTTAACCAAGTGAGGGTGTGACTACACTGGTGAGTTAAATCAGAACTGGCTCGGGTTTATAGAAATCGATTTAACATTGATTGTCATGGCTGACCCTCCACAGAGGCAATGGTGACCAACTCAAGCATGTCCCCAGAATATCAACGAGCCAGGAAAGTGTATAAGGCACTTGGCAGCTGTTTGCTACAGAAGGCATTTCTCATATATATCAAGGGACTAACTTCTGTGTTAATATTCACAGGGTTGGTGTTTGCTTGTTTTACCTGGAAATGGGAACCTGTGTGTTTGTGTGTTCAGAAAGCTGGTTTCAAAACACAACAGGAAGTCCCTGGTGCAAAAATTGGCTACTTCATTGTTCTCATCAGTCACCATCAACAGGATTAGCCAGAGTTAGGAAGAGGAGGTTTTGCAGAAGAGCAAGGGAGCGGAGTAAGGGTCAGCATTCAATTTAGGCTACACTCTTGCTGTCATGATTATGGCTGGTGGGGAAACTTTTTTTTTTGCCAGCACGGGGGGAAAGGGAACTGATGTTGAAGTGTGCAAAGGAGTTGAAGCTGCACCAGATTCTTGCTTTCTTGATTGCTCTGTCCCTGCTTCATATATAGAAGAGAGCTGCTTTGTGGGCTTCGCCTGACTTCCACAAACACACTCAGCTGGCTTTCAGCCCTGTGGAGGTTTCCCTCCTCTCCTTCCTCATTGCTCAGGCTGAAGTCAAGATTCTCACTAGTGGTTTTAAAGTGGCATAGCGATAGATCAATGCAGCAGTAAAGTAGAAACAAATAGGAAGGAGAAAGGAAAAGTTTGAACCGCAGGGTACTCCGCAGTCCAAAACCTGTGAACCTGATTTCCAATATTTGACAGACCTCAAAGATATAATTTACTCCAAAAAAGGCATTGACAATGCTAAAATGATTCAAAATAAATCACTCTCATAATCGAGTTAAAATAAACAATCCCCTTGTGGGTGTTTTAAAAAACTTGCCTTCTGACCAAAAAGTGCGAATATCGCTGCATGTCGTGTAGGTGGATATTTCTAAATCAATTTCAAGTTTCCTAACCCGATGTGAAAAGAGGAATATTACAAAATGTAGCTGAGTGCTTTGCACGTTTCTAGCTTGTCATTTCTGAGTTCCGTTTAGATGAGGGGTGGTTAACCTCAAAGTCAGAAAGTCACATCAACTTGTTCAGCCCATGCCTGTTATTAAGACTGGCAGAAGTCCTGTGTTCACCAGAATCATTGGATTAAACAAACTGTCTGGAGCATGTGTTGGCTGGTTAGTTTATATCCTGCCTTTCCCATCTGCAGGATCCATGGTAGTTTACCGCACGATTGAAGGCAGAGCTGAAAAATGCAGATACGGATTTCTTTGTTGTTTATGCAAAAACATCATGTGAAAGCCTTTATTTTTAGCAGTGAATTCCGAAAGTTAAGGAATCTCCATAGGCATTATCTGTTGCATGCCAAGTCACGTAACATAATCATATAAAAGCAAGCCCACAAAAAGTAACATACTGTAGTTTGAAGGGGATTTAAGAATGAAAACAAAGTAGTATGACACCTTTAAAAGACTTTTGTAGAATCATTAGAAAGTAATGGAGTTGGAAGGGAGGGGCCTATAAGGCCATGGAGTTCAACCCCCTTTTTTCCCATTGGTTGTAGTGTGCTTTCTGGAATAACACCCTTGGTTATCAAGCCCACTACCATCTCCTCTGATTGGTTGAAGCTCTACCATGCCTTGTGGGGCGGGTCTTTCCCAGAATGGCCTCTGATTGGTTCCACTAGCCATGAAATGGACACTGGAGCAAATAAGCAGATGGAGCCACTGTTATTGGCCTTTTGGTTATTAGGATGTATTAAAATGGCTCCCTCTACTAACAAAGGATCCTAGAGGGTTACACACACAAATTTCTAGCATTTGAGATGATTTGTAATCAAGAGAACTGGTGACACTGGAAACACGATATATGTTGCCTTTTGAAATGCAGATTATATTTCAACACATGCTTTCATTTTTGTAAACAAACAATAGCATGTTGCATTTCATGTCTTCTCTTACAAAACATTTCTGCTGATGTGCCCAGTTTAAATCTAATCTGGAACATTTGCCACACAAAAAATTAAAGTTTTTTTTGTATATGTTTCATTTATACTTCTTGTCTTTCCTCAGAAACTAGAAAGGTAGTCTGCCGTCTGTCAGTCTGGAGAACCAGACCTGGTGGGTTGCATTTTTATTTATCTATTTAAAATATTTTTATCTCATTTTTCTCCTTAGTGAGGATCCAAGGTGCCTTAGATCATTAAAAGACAACATTTAAAGCTAAAAACAGTAAGTATACAAATATTAACAAAGATCAAACAATGACCATATTAAAAAAAAGGGTAAACAAAAGCAGCACCAAATATCCATTCAAAACAGTAAGACACAACAGTCTCTTTAAAAACTCCACTCAGGCAGGTTTCCCCCAGTCATTGAGGGAAAGCTTGCCTGAAGAAAAAGTTCTTTGTCTGCTTGTGGAAGGAGAATAAAGATGGGCCAGTCTGGTCTTCTGTGGGAGGGAGTTCCAAAATTCAAAGGTTTGATGATGATGGAGGTAGTGGTGATGATGATGCACTCATTTAACAACTAAATTAGGTCAAAAGTAATGTTAGACCTCCATGATCACTGCAGATGGGGACAGCAGCCACAAAATTAAAAGATGCCTGCTTCTTGGGAGGAAAGCGATGACAAACCTAAACAGCATCTTAAAAAGCAGAGACATCACCTTGCAGATAAGGGCCGGATAATCAAAGCTATGGTTTTTCCAGTAGCAATGTATGGAATTGAGAACTGGACCATAAAGAAGGCTGACTGCCAAAGAATTGATGCTTTTGAATTGTGGTGCTAGAGGAGGCTCTTGAGAGTCCCCTGGACTGCAAGGAGAACAAACCGATCCATTCTGAAGCGAATCAACCCTGAGTGCTCACTGGGAGGACAGATCCTGAAGCTGAGGCTCCAATACTTTGGCCATCTCTTGAGAAGACTCCCTGGTAGGAAAGTGTGAAGGCAAAAGGAGAAGGGAACGACAGAGGACCAGATGGTTGGACACTGTCGTCAAAGCTACTAATATGAATTTGACCCCTCATGGAGAGGCAGTGGTAGACAGGAGGGCCTGGCGTGCTCTGGTCCATGGGGTCACGAAGAGTCGGACACGACTTAATGACTAAACAACAAGAATGTTAGTCCTGCTTGGGGCTGCTTAGACAGGGTTCAACAACTGCAGTCCTCAAGCTTAGTCAGACCTTTCGGGAGACAGTGAGAAGGATATTGACTGCCTCGTGACCAATTTAAGGCAATGAAGAAAGAGGCAGTGTGTGGGAGATCTCCTTCATTGTACATTCACTAATTTCAGATACTCAGAAGCAACACCTTCGCCTGTGATGCCAAGTGATGCTGAGAGGGAGGCACCCATGGACAGACACAGCATTTTTGAAATCAATTGTTGACGATTTCTGAAATCTTTTTTCCTTTCACCCCATGCTATCTGTCAGCCCGGGAGAGCCTAAGAGGGCCCTAAGTGGCCTTTTAACAAGGAAAAGGAACAATGGTTAGAAATGGTGGTTCATGTTATTTCTGCCCTGTGCTCGCCACGTGAGCAAAATAAAAAGGAAATAAAGATATAACACTTGGGTGGTGTTTCTCGACTCTGAAGCTGAAATGGCTCTGAAATTAAAGCCCATCTGGTGAAACACTGGGCTGGATTCTGCTGCTTCTGGGTTGAAGGATGCTGTTCTTGAAAACCCAGGTTGCATTCTGGAGTGCAGGAAAGGCTGGGCTGCATCACTTCGTCCTGGAGCGAGGTTGGATCTGCAGTGCTCCAAATAAATAGGGAATTTGCTTTTGCCAGCAATGGCAACAGCAGATAGGGCACTTGGCAATCAGATCTGTTAGCTCAGGAGAAACTATTTTTGAACCAGCAGCACCTTTCTGATCTGGCAGGCATTTGCTCTCCCCTCTCCTCCCCTGCTGCTTCTGGCCCTGTTCTGCATTTCAAACACCATAATGCACAACACGGTCCAAAATGACAAGGGAGCCAGTTTGCGGTAATATTCCCTTCTGCACCCATAATATATTCTAAATTGCCTGCAATGATTTTAAACAGCTTAAGAAGCTCGCGTCCGAAATGACGCTCCGTCTCGAGAGCTGCTCTTGTGCTACTGCAGACGATGTAACTTTATGGATTACGTGGTGTAATTGCACATCTGATTGAATTACTTTTATCAAAGCACTCTGCGCTAAATGACAATATAGCTAGGTCAGGGGAAGCTAAAAATAGATTAAGGATAGCAGAGAGTTAATTAGATTTCTTAGGGTGGAGAAGAAGGGGGCTAATCCTGTAGCCTTAAGGCTGTCACTTGACTCCAAGAAATCATAGCCTATTAATCAAATTTGTTTTAGTCCATTCATCGACTCATTTGTTGATTCAATCTGCAAGAATTTGCATATGACTGAAAATGATGGCCTGGAAGCATAAGGAAATACTTTTTAGCTATTAGATGGCACAGGCTTCTATATTAGAATCACCATTATGAAAGAAGCATTATTTCCTGTGAGGGAGAGATGGGGAATACCTCTTCTAAGGTTCCTGTCCTTTACTTTTTTAAAATCATGTTTTTTGTGTGCTATTAAATCACTTCCAACTTGTGGTGACCCTAACAGAGTTTCTGAGGTATGTGAGAGATTCATGGTTTACCACAAACAACAGTTCCCACAGCTGAGCAGTGATTTGAATCCAGAATCTACAAAACTATACTGGCTCTCATGAATATATACTTAAGTACTGTATTTAAAATTATGTTTAGTTGTGTTAAAAACAGTGGAGTCAAAAAATATGTTGCCAAATTAATTGGGAGAGGGTTGGCTTTTAACCAATTAAATCATATTGAAAATTGATCAACTACACTTTTTGGAATAATTGTTATGCCCATCTCATTGTTTTGGTCCTGATTAACTATTATATCCTTACACAGGAGGTTTACTTCTTCAACTCTACCATCACCAAATGTCTTCCTAAAGCACTGGTTCCCAAACTTGGGTCCCTAGGTGTTCTTGGATCAAAATTCCCAGAAGCCTTCACTACGAGCTGTTCTGGCCAGAATTTATGGGAGTTGTAGTCCAAGAACACCTTAGGAGCCATGGTTGGGAACCACTGTCCTAAAGAATTCCATTTCTCCTCCTTCCTTGCCCTTTATTGCTGTGATTCCATCTCTGTGTGCATACATAGGCCAGTATCCTGTTGCTTAGTTCCCTTGAACAATGGGAGTGATGTCACCAGCCCCAATCAGTTGCTGCTAATTAAAAAAAGGGTGCTTGCAGACAGAGTCTATCCAGAATCACAGTGTGGATTTCGAGCTAATAGATCCACCACTGACATGGTGTTCTCCCTCCGACAGTTGCAGGAGAAATGCAGGGAACAACAACTGCCACTCTTTGTGGCCTTCATAGATCTCACAAAGGCCTTTGATGTGGTTAGCAGGGATGGCCTTTTTAAAATCCTTCCCAGGATTGGATGTCCACCTCAGCTCCATAACATCATCGGTTCCCTTCATGAGGAAATGAAGGGGACTGTAGTTTTTGATGGCACAACATTTGAACACTTTGAAATCTGAAGCGGAGTGAAACAGGGCTGTGTCCTTGTGCCTGCTCTGTTTGGGAACTTTTTTGCTGTCATGCTGAAGCATGCCTTTGGAATTGCAACAGAAGGTGTCTATCTCCAGACTAGATCAGATGGAACACTATTTAATCTCTCCAGATTGAGAGTGAAGACCAAAGTCCAGCTGAAATGCTGCGGGACTTCCTCTTCACTGATGATGCAGCTGTTGTTGCCTACTCTGCTGAAGACTTCCAACAGCTCATGAATCGCTTTAGCAAGGCGTGCCAAGACTTTGGATTAACAATCCAAAGAGGCGGTGCATCATGGCCTCTCCCATTTCGAAGAGACACTTGTCCAGCAGGTCAAGGCAAAGAGGCAGTCCCGAAATGAGTAAAATCAGGGAGCTGGACAGGAGGCAGATTGTATTTGTCTTCAGTGTGGAAGGGACTGTTACTCTTGAATTGTCCTTCTCAGCCACACTAGATGCTGTTTCAAGATCTCTGTTCAAAGCACGTTACCATATTGTCTCGAAACTGATGGAGGATGCAAAACTGATGTCTAAAAAATTGTGTTATGAACCAGAAAAAGGGAAATTGCCACCAAACAATATTCATAATTGTGTTCAAGATGGTCTAGATGTTTCAGAGCCACTTTTGACAGAGTCCATGGGGCAACTCTTCTGCTGAAAGCACGCTAAAGAACCTCTACCTTTGCTCTGAGCTTTCTTTCTTTTGCCACTGTGGTTTATGACCTCAGTGTTATTTAAACTTGAAAACAGAAGCTGTTACCCGGCTGTGTAAGCTAAGGAGACGGTGTGAATTACCCTAGTAATATTTAATGAAGTCTCAGACTTCTTATCTACCACCTGCTACGATCTTTGATAGTTTAACCAGTGTGGTTTGCACATCAGTAGTGAGGGACCTCATCACTGTTTATCACAGAAATTCACCTTTGAACCTTTCATGCCTCCGCTACATGGATTCTTTTGCTCCTGTATGTTTGGATAAACTGCAGTGTATCTTCCTTCATAGCTGGCTGGATGCTCAGTGAGTTACGTAGCTAGCTGTGGAGTCAGAGGTGGGGAGTTTGGTTCCCCCTGACTATCCCAGAAGGAAAAAAACCTATGTGGCCTTGGGCCACCTGCACGGTTCCAGAAAAGAAGGAAACAATTTCTGCTTAGAAAACCCCGCAATGGGCTGTCATAAGTCAGCACTGACTGGGGGGGGGCATACAATTATTATTATTTTCCTCTATATTTTCCTTCTACACAGAGATCTATAATTCATTTGTGAATCATTTCCTGGCTTCCTCTGGGTTGTTTACTTCCACGCTGACTTCATCCCTGTCCTTTTTTGCCCTTTCCACACCTATGTTTACTGAATATCTTCAGTAAGGACTCCCAATAAGCTTGTTTGAAATTTTAGGGAACTCTGAAGCATCAGAACAGGACTCCAAGGGGCTCATCTCTTCCAATGGGGCAGAGACCTGTGAAGAACGGCCTGGAGGCTACATGCACTGAGGGCTGGTTAGGGGATACTGGGAGTTGCACTCCAAAATAAAGGGGAACATTTCCCAAGTTCTAGTTCCTGCCTGTTCGTCCTTGTTTCCTTTAAACAAGTGAGCAGTGATAAGACCGCATAGTAGCTGCTTCCTCCACTTCCCTTTCCCTTTGGGGAGCTAAGTGAGAGATGAAGCAAATGGGTGGCCATGGCAATCCTGAGGAGGAAGGGAACCCAGTTTAGAACAGGAGACACCATCTTGCTCAAGGGCCTCTTAAACCTAAAACTGGCATTATAAATAAAGTCTGGTGGAGCTACTATGTCTATATTTGTGTGTTCTGGCTGCATAGGAATCCTGGAAAAAACGCATTTGGAAGGGTTCCAAGCCAGTGGGGCGCACAGGCATAATAGGCAAACAAATAGCTCAGATATGTTTTCATCTTATCTTTTCTAGATCTATATGTAGATTGGCAGACTTCTCTCCTTTTCCTTTTTTCTGAAGTCACCTCTCACTTCTTCCTCTTAGCAAGAGAGAAGCAGACTCACACGGCTTCTCCATAGCAGAGGAGTGGATCTTCACATCTTAAAGTCAGTTTCAATGTTGTCTGCAGCAACGTTAAGGACTCCTCCTTCTGGACTTACTTGGATGGATTTCCCAAGGCAATAAAAGCATGTTTTCTATTTTTATCCAACTGCAGGTTTCTGAAGTAATCGCTCCTCTTCAATAGCCATCGACTCTGTACATTACTTAGTGCACTCTGTTCATACAGGTACCAAGTGTTCACGCAAATAAGATGGAGGGAATAGGACTCTGCTGAGCCTTATGCTGCGTTGACCTACATCAAAGGAAGGATCTGGCCTCTGAGCCATAAAGCTTCTAAGCTGCATCCATTCTAAGATGCATAGTTAAGAGTCTCAGTAATTACTAGCAGCAGGCTAGCCTGACCACTTTATCTGTCTCCTGAGAAACCTATATGTGGGACAGGAAGCAACAGTTAGAACTGGTCATGGAACAACTGAGTGGTTCAAAATTGGGAAAGGAGTACGGCAAGGCTGTATATTGTCCCCCAGCTTATTTAACTTATATGCAGAATACATCATGCGGAAGGCTGGACTGGAAGAAACCCAAGCCGGAATTAAGATTGCCGGAAGAAATATCAACAACCTCCGATATGCAGATGATACCACTCTGATGGCAGAAAGTGAGGAGGAATTAAAGAACCTTGTAATGAGAGTGAAAGAGGAGAGTGCAAAAAACGGTCTGAAACTCAACATCAAAAAAACTAAGATCATGGCCACTGGTCCCATCACCTCCTGGGAAATAGAAGGGGAAGATATGGAGGCAGTGTCAAATTTTATCTTCCTGGGCTCCATGATCACTGCAGATGGAGACAGCAGCCCTGAAATTAAAAGGCGCCTTCTTCTTGGGAGGAAAGCGATGACAAATCTGGACAGCATCTTGAAAAGCAGAGACATCACCTTGCCAACAAAAGTCCGAATAGTCAAAGCTATGGTTTTTCCTGTTGTGATGTATGGAAGTGAGAGCTGGACCATAAAGAAAGCAGACCGCCGAAGAATTGATGCCTTTGAATTGTGGTGCTGGAGGAGGCTCTTGAGAATCCCCTGGACTGCAAGGAGAACAAACCTATCAGTTCTAAAGGAAATCAACCCTGAGTGCTCACTGGAAGGACAGATCCTGAAGCTGAGGCTCCAGTA
Source organism: Pogona vitticeps (assembly GCF_051106095.1). NCBI lineage: Eukaryota > Metazoa > Chordata > Lepidosauria > Squamata > Agamidae > Pogona > Pogona vitticeps. The sequence goes on from NC_135785.1 coordinate 9,879,402, forward strand.
CTTTGGCCATCTAATGAGAAGAAAAGACTCCCTGGAAAAGACCCTGATGTTGGGAAAGTGTGATGGCAAGAGGAGAAGGGGACGACCGAGGATGAGATGGCTGGACAGTGTCTGCGAAGCAACCAACATGAACCTGACACAACTCCGGGAGGCAGTAGAAGACAGGAGGGCCTGGCGTGCTCTGGTCCATGGGGTCACGAAGAGTCGGACACGACTAAACGACTAAACACACACACAGTTGTATCGGTTGGGATTGACTGTACTGAATAATATCATGTGTTTTGCTATACTTGTCCTTCTTATGGGAAATCTTACAAAAAATGGTAGCCTCTGCTTCCGAACTAGAGCATAAGAAATTGCATTTTTTTAAAAGGCAAAGACTGAAAATTCCATGCTAACTGGGAGTTCTGGAAATCGTAGACCGAAAAAGTAACTTTTGTAAGCTCAACTGGGAGCACACCTTCGTCGTGTGCATTTTAATAATATTCTTGCTGGATCAGACCAAAGGCCACTTAAAGTCACTAAAGTCACTAAAAGTCAAGACGGTTTTCTCAAAAACAAGTCATGCCAGACTAATCTGATCTCTCTTTTTTATATAGAGTTACAGGCTTGATAGATGAAGGGAACGCTGTGGATGCAGCATATCTTGATTTCAGTAAGGCCTTTGACAAAGTTCCTCATGATAATCTTGCAAGGAAGCTAGTAAAATGTGGGCTAGACAAAGCTACTGTTCGATGGATTTGTAATTGGCTGACCAAACCCAAAGGGTGCTCACCAAAGGCTTCTCTTCATCCTGGAGAGAGGTAACTAGTGGGGTGCCTCAGGGTTCTGTTCTGGGCCCTGCACTATTCAACATCTTTATCAATGACTTGGATGAAGAAATAGAGAGCATGCTGATTAATTTTGCTGATGATACCAATTTGGGAGGGGTTGCTAACTCCCCAGAAGACAGGATTAAAATTCAAAATGACCTTGACGGATTAGAGTCCTGGGCCAAAACTAACAGAATGAATTTCAACAAGGAGAATTGTAAGGTCTTACACCTAGGCAGAAAAAAAATGGACTGCACAGATCTAGGATGGAAGACACCTGGCTAGACAACAGTACCTGTGAAAGGGATCTAGGAGTTTTGGTAGACCACAAATTGAACATGAGTCAGCAGTGTGATGCGGCTGCCAAGAAAGCCCATGCAATTCTTGGTTGCATCAACAGGAGTATAGTGTCTAGATCAAGGGAAGTGATAGTACCACTCTATTCTGCTTTGGTCAGACCACACCTGGAGTTTTACTGTATGTCCAGTTCTGGGCACCTCAATTCAAGAAGGATGTTGACAATATGGAAGTGTCCAGAGGAGGACGATCAAAATGATCAAAAGTCTGGAAGCCATGTCCTATGAGGAACGGTTTAGGGAGCTGGGAATGTTTAGCCTCACAAAAAGAAGGTTAAGAGGGGACATGATAGCCATGTTTAAATATTTGAAGGGATGTCATGTCGAGGAAAGGACAGGTTTGTTTTCCACGTCTCCAGACACTAGGACAAGGAACAGTGGTTTCAAACTACAGGAAAATAGACTCCACCTGGATCTCAGGAGGAACGTCCTGACAGTCAGAGCTGTCCGGCAGTGGAAGAGGCTGCCTCAAAGGATGGTGGAGTTTCCTCCTTGGAGGTTTTTAAGCAGAGGCTGGATGGCCATCTGTCGGGAGGGCTTTGATGGAGTTCCTGCATGGCAGGGGATTGGACTCGATGGCCCTTGTGGTCTCTTCCAAATCTCTTTTTTTAAACAAGAACAGCAACAACAAAATCTAATAGTTCCAGAGCTTCGGAAAACTACTTTTTTTGGGGAGTACAACATCCAGAATTCACCGGCTAGCATCATCCGTGGTCTTTCTGTCGGGGGGAATTGGAAAGCTCAGTTCAGAAAAGAAAAATTTCTGAGGTTTTATCTGGCCTGAACCTCTCAGTATTCCCTTTCATAGGAAGATCTTAGTTCCAGCATCATTGGCGGAGGAGAACGTGTGTCTGTCCCACACAATGCACAACTTTACCCACCTCTGTCATCATTCCTCTCTCTTTACTACCCCCGTTCCCCAAACCAAAATAGCCCCAAATCTTATCGCAATTATTATGGCTGGCCTTTTCTGCAAAAGACCTTTTAAAACAAACTTTTCAGATGTGCTGCCTAGTGCTGTATACCATGTACTTCCGAAGTGGTTGCATCACAGTGTATCGTAAAGGTATTACGATATTCAGAGTTTTATTTTTAGTTTCTGTTGCAATGATTCCTAACATGGAATTCACTTTTTTGTTGGTTCTGCAAACTGCTCGCATTTGCACTGTCTACCATAAGCCCTAGATTCCTTCCTTCATCAGTTGCTCCAGCCTCAGATCTAATCTCAGTTTATAATAATAACACTAATAGTCTTAACATCTCTAAAGGTCGAGCTGGATAAACGCATTGGCAAAGCAGCTACCATGTTCTCAAGACTCACAAAGAGAGTATAGCTTAATAAGTTGGGCTGTGTTACTTGGCCTGTGGTGTAGATGTTTGTATTTTTAGTGGGGACTTTTAGTGGGTGGGGAGTGTTTGGGGAATTTTATGTGTGTGCATGTGTCTGGTCTCTGGGTGTCTGTGAATTTCATTGTATGGGTATATTGTGTATATACTTACAATGACAATAAATAAATAAATAAATAAATAAATAAGAAGCTAACAGCATATAGCAAGATCCAGGTCTATAGAGCCTGTGTCCTGAGCACACTCCTGTATTGCAGTGAGTCCTGGACCTTTTGTACATGGCAGGAGAGGAAGCTGAACACCTTCCATATGCATTGTCTCTGATGCATTTTTGGCATCATCTGGTAGGACAAAGTTCCAAATAGAGTAGTCCTAGAATGAGCTGGAATTTTTAGCATGTATACATTACTGAAACAGTGCCATCTACGTTGGCTTGGGCATGTTGTGAGAACGGCTGATGGTCGGATTCCAAAAAATCTCCTGTATGGAGAATTAGTGCAGGGAAAGTGCCCCAGAGGGAGATCACAGCTGCGATACAAAGATATCTGCAAATGGGATCTGAAGGCCTTAGGAATGGACCTCAACAGATGGGAATCTGTGACATCTGAGCATTCAGCATGGAGGCAGGTGGTGCATTGTGGCCTCTCCCAATTTGAAGAAACCCTTGTTCAGCAGGCCAAAGCAAAGAGGCAGTCCTGAAACCAGCCAAATCAGGGAGCTGGACAGGGGACAGATTGTATTTGTCTTCAGTGTGGAAGGGATTGTCATTTTCAAATTGGCCTTCTCAGCCACACTAGATGCTGTTCCAAGACCTCTATTCAGAGCACATTACCATAGTATCTTGAGACTGAAGGATGCCTACACACAGTCTTAATAAACTGCAGATTTCGAAGGAATTTCATGGCTTATTGAGTCCATCTCCTATCAAGGAGAAACAGTGGGGAATTGAAGTCCCAACTGCAGCCAGATAGTATGTGAAGGAGAGCTTGAGTAGTGGAAGCCTAAGGAGGTGGAGCTGACATTGCCATCCTCTCAAATCATGGTCATACTTACAAGACATCTAATGGGTGAAGAACTGGCTCACCCTGTGTGTTTGAGTCTGCTGTGCTATAGTGTTTTGGGGTCAGAGAGAATTCATTTCAGGCTTGGTCCTTTGAAAGCCCATCTTGGATCTGGTTCAGCCCAGCTATCATTGGTAAGTCATTTGGAGATGTATACCTCATTTGTGCATTCTATGAAATGGGGAGAAACCTGATGATATTGCAGAATTGTGCACTGGGAAGAGTATAATTTGCCATGGAAAGGTTATATAAGTGCAATGCCATACACAACCCGTTCAAGGTCGAAACAGTGATACTTTGATGTCATCTCTTTCTCACAACACTTTTCCCGAGTAAGCGCTGACTCTTCAAGAACCTCATTCTAAGCCTAATCAAAAAGATCGGTCATATCATTACATTGGCTTCAGCTTCCAGATCTCTTTCTCCACCAAGCCCGTGCTCTGTGCCTATTAAATGCTGGCTTGCTTTGCCTGAAAAGTGATTTGAATGCAAAGAGATGCATTTGAAACAGTCCAGGAGAAATTCACTGATGAGCATGAACGCTGAAGATCAGGAAAAGGTTCCGTCTGATTTGGATTACTGTAATGCACATGATAGGGACATGGTGGCACTACGGGCTAAACCGCAGGAACCTGTGCTGCAGGGTCAGAAGACCAAGCAGTCATAAGATCGAATCCACGTGACGGAGTGACCGCCCGTCACTTGTCCCGCCAACCTATCGGTTCGAAAGCATGCAAATGCGAGTAGATGAATAGGGACCACCTCGGTGGGAAGGTAACAGCGTTCTGTGTCTAAGTCGCACTGGCCATGTGACCACGGAAGATTGTCTTTGGACAAAAATGCTGGCTCTATGGCTTGGAAACGGGGATGAGCACCGCCCCCTAGAGTTGAACACGACTGGACAAAAATTGTCAAGGGGAACCTCTACCTTTACCTTAATGCACTCTACTTTGAAGATGGCTCAGAAATTTCCGCTGGTTCAAAACACAACAGCTCAGTTACAGATTGGGGTAGTTTCTGGGACTTCCCTGTTTTACTGGCTGCACTGGCTGGTGGTCCATTTCCTGTGATGACCTACAAACCCTTTGTGGTCCAGACTAACCAAAAGGCTGTATCCCCGCCATATGCTCCTATGATCTTCAGATGAAGCCCTTCTTTCATTCCTGTTGGCCTTAGAAGCACATTTGATGGGGAGATGGGAGAGGGCCTTCTCTGTGGCTGCCCCTGGGTTGTAGAATGCTTTCCCTCTGGAGGTTGGGTTAGCCGCCTCTCTTTTATCTTTTTGGCTAAAGTTAAACACTTGAATTTTTAAGGCAGGTTTTAAAGAATGCTGAGCATACATTCCTTTTAGGTGTGTTTTCAAAGTTTTTAAATGTCTAGATTTTAATTGCCATAGTATATTTAATGCTTTTTTGAACGTCCAGTTTATCGTGTTTGTCATCCAACTTGTTTTAATTTATTTGTGAGCTGCCTTGGGTTCCCTCACTGGGAGAAAGGCAACATAGAAATAAAGGTAAAGGTTCCCCTTGACATTTAGTCTGGTTGTGTCTGACGCTAGGGCGCGGTGCTCATCCCCGTTTCCAAGCCGTAGAGTCAGCCTTTGTCTGAAGACAATTTCTGTGATCATGTGGCCAGCGCGACTAGAAACAAAACGCTGTGACCTTCCCACCGAGGTGGCACCTATTTATTTACTTGCATTTACATGCTTTTGAATAACTAGGTTGGCAGGAGCTGGGACAAGCAATGGGAGCTCACTCCGTCATGTGAATTTAGTCTTACGATGGCTGGTCTTCCGACCTTGCAGCATAGAGGCTTCTATGGTTTAACCTGCAGCGCCACCATGTCCCTGTTATAGAAATAAATCAAACAAGCAAATAATTTAGCACATATGTGTATTTCCCCTCCCCAAGTGTGGCTAGCCGGATGCTTCTGAAAGGTAGGAATTTTCCCAACGAATTTTCCCAACGTTGAACTGTGTAATAGAATGTGATTTGTTGCACGTGTTATCTGCTGCATTCTACAACTCCACACATGTATCTGTTTCATGCATCTTTTATGTCTCATAGGGTTCATAGAGTCATAGTGTTGGAAGAGACCACTGAGGCCATCCAGTCCAACCCCCGCCATGCGGGAACATGAGCATCTACACAGAGCATTTCTTCCTTCCATCCTTTTGCTGCTTGGTGCTGGGGAAATACATACTTTACTGTTGGAGTTTTAGCAACCTTCATATGCTGAATTTTTTTCTTCGTCTTTTGACTGGTAAGAACTTTTCTCGGCTGGGATGACTGTCAATCAATTTAGCAGACTTCTTCGCTGCTTGGGAGTATTTTCTTTTTAGTCAGTTATTTATGTGATAGCTTGCTGGTCATTAGTGTTATATAGTGTACAATCAGTATGCAGTTATGAGTCAGTTGAGTGTGGTTCCTGCAACCAGTCATTTTTATACAGTATGCTATTTTTGATCTGTTCAGAACTGTGAGTAAATGACACCTTTTATTCTTTCTCTTACCAATGTCTCAGAGTGAGTTATTGAGACTGTAAGTGCCAGTTGATGAAAACAATTAAAGGGTGGCCTATTCTGTGGAGATTTGAAGCCTATTCTGTAGATCGCTGTTCTTTCCATTGTGTAGCTAGAGGTTTTTAGCCAAAGTTTTACACTCGGCCAAGATTTACTGTGATTAAAGATTCCTTTTAAAGAACCCGTTCTCTTTTGGATAAGGAAACTGCTTCTCTTCAGGAAATCTGTGAAACCAAACTAAGAAACTTTTAAAAATATTTAAGGACTCTGATTTTTGGCAGATTGTCTCTCCTGGAGCGTTGCTTTTGTTTACAGTATTTGGTGTCTGCTGATAGCTTCTGACTTGGCAGCTTTGACTACAGCCATGAACCTCAAAGTAAAATACCATAGGATTAAATTTTGCCCCCAAGGCAAAGTGAAAAGATAAAAAGAACCATGGGGGGGGGGGAAGTCACTGTACTAAGTGAGACAGGGTGAATGCTGGGCGGATGGCAGAAACTATGAAAAAACAGTGTACAATTGAGGCTTGTATGTTAAGGAGAACAAATGGTCGGGGGGGGGAGAGATTAGGGGATTTTGAGGATTTTAGCAGTACAAACACAAACAATAACAAAACTCACCCCAAATCTAACCAAACCAAACCAAAACACAAAAGAAAGTATATTGCAAAATGTCTGTTGAATAAATAAATCTACTGGGAGTTAGACATGTACTCATATTGACAATCCCTATAACCACATCCTAATAATAATAATAATAATAATAATAATAATAATAATAATAATAATAATAATAATAATAATAATAATAATAATAATAATAATAATAATAATAATAATAATAATAATAATAATGGAATTCAGTTACATTGATTCATATTGGCAAATCAGTTCTAAATGTTTTCAGCTCTTGCTAATGCTAGCATTTTGTAAAGCTAATGAGTATCCATAGACAGCATATTAAAAAGCAGAGACATCACCTTGCTGACAAAAGTCCGCATAGTCAAAGCTGTGGTTTTTCCAGTAGCGATGTATGGAAGCGAGAGCTGGACTATAAAGAAGTTTGACCGGCGGAGAATTGAGGCTTGTGGTGCTGGAGGAGACTCTTGAGAGTCCCCTAGACTGCGAGGAGAACAAACCTATCCATTCTGAAGGAAATCAACCCTGAAGAGATGGTTGGACAATGTCATTGAAGCTACCAACGTGAATTTGACCAAACTCTGGGAGGCAGTGGAAGACAGGAGGGCCTGGCGTGCTCTGGTCCATGGAGTCACGAAGAGTTGAATACAACTTAACGACTAAACGAGTAACCAAGAGTAGCCAAAACCACAATGCTTTGCCTAATAATGGGGATGATAAAAAAGTGGATCCCAACACCCTGGATTTTCCCCATATAGACTATTCAGAAGTTGATTACCATTCCTTCATTCGGGCGGTGTCCTGGGACTGTGAGGTTTATCCAAGGCTGCCTAGGTGGCAGGCGTGCAACTGCATCTGCCATGGCCGGCCCTTCCCATAGTCAGAATAACAGACTGCTGTCAGAAAAATTCGCCACATTTAATTATGAGGTTTGCAACTAATCTTGAAGGTAGATAGAAGAAAGAAGTAGGAGCAGATTATATCATAATTTCTGTTGATCAAAGAATGATGGTGCTTCAACTCTGAATCCTCTGGTTCCACTATGACTCTTTAATAGAAGTTTATATGCTTAAGGTTACTGGATAGTTTCAATAATCATTGCAGTTCAATACAGGATTTTAGATTTTTAGATTAGGCATCTTTCAGTCTCGAGAGACTATGGTATCGTGCTCTGTATGTGGAGGACTTGGAACAGCGTCTAGTGTGGCTGAGAAGGCCAATTCAAAAATGACAATCCCTTCCACACTGAAGATAAATACAATCTATCCCCTGTACAGCTCCCTGATTTGGCTGCTTCCAGGACTGCCTCTTTGCCTCAGCCTGCTGGACAAGGGTGTCCTCAAATTGGGAGAGGCCGTGCTGCACCACTTGCCTCCAGGCTGAACGCTCAGATGTCAGCGTTTCCCATCTGTTGAAGTCCATTGCTAAGGCCTTCTGATCCCACTTGCAGATATCCTTGTATCGCAGCTGTCGTCTCCCTCTGGGGCGGTTTCCTTGTACTAATTTTCAATACAGGAGATCTTTGGGAAACATCAGAGCAGCATGGGGGATAGCATTTGGTTTTGAAGGACTCATGTGGTGATCACGCTAGAGGGGCGGGGTAAAAATCAAATAAATAAATAAATAATTCAAAGCCATTTTTGTTCAGACTTTTAAAAAAAATCTAATTCAAGTCATGTGGTATTTAAACCGCTGTTGATGACCACATCCTCAACCAAGGCAGATGAAGGAAAGAACGATGGCGCTGGAGAAACGAAAAAGGTGTGCCCCCCTCTTGAAGGAGTTTTTATACCTTGGTTACAGGTAATCTTCTTAACAAAGGAACATGTTGCATGCTTAGCTAGGTTTAATAGCAAATCCAAAGATTTGAGCAGGTATCCTGTGTAGGTTGTGCCACTTCCCAGAAGTCATAAAGAAGAAGGAAAATGTTATAGATAGCCTGTCCTTAATGTTAGAGATATATCTTTTCCCTAGGAAGCTGGGCTGAGGGCGAAGGCCAGGTCTGTTTGCATGGAAGCCATGCTGAGTTTTTTTTTCCCCTGGGCTTTCTTTTGTCTCCTGACCACATGGTCTGGGGGTGGGGCCTAGGGGTGGGACTTCCTGCTGTAAAAGAGCATGTCCCAGGACCGCGCGCCGTTAGGCGCGCGTAATTCTCAAACTTTGTATCTGGCCTTAATATGGTAAATAGGAAAGCCAATTCGATTTGCATAAGCCAGGGAGTCAGGAAAGTTTTAAGGATCAGATCATACTTTTGCACTATTAAAGAGCAGGCCGGGTAGGTGGGGCTCGTCAGCCATGGAAGGCAGCCCATCTCGGAGAAGGAAAACTCCGATTTCAAACCTCCACTGCCTTGTGGCTATATCCACTCTTGGAAAAGGCTTCAGGAGTTAACATTGAGGCAAAATCCGGAGCTGGAGTCCCGAAGGCAGCTCGTGTCGTTCTGCCAACTCCTGCGACGTTGCTGGAACCAGTCGTATTGGCTCTTGCCTTTCCATTGGACCATTTCAGCAATGTGGAGAGGGGGGATTTGCTGCTTGGGTAACAGCCTATCCTCCATATTACCTTACCCGGGCTTCATGCTCTGGAGAGGACACTCCTCGATTCAGAGCATGTTACCATAGTCTCTCGAGACTGAAGGATGCCTATGATACGACTGAGGAAGCATTCACACGAACTGATTGGAAATTGATTTATTTTTGGGGATTTAAACCAGTTCTCGTGTATACACTGCTGAAATCGACTCGTTTTCACAAAACCGCATTGAATTGAATTGATTTTAGAGGAAAAGTATTTTAAAAAGCCTCTGATGGCCAGACTGAAAAAAAAACCCCACCAAACCCTCACTTTCCAGCCCATATAAATTGATTTCACCCTTGCATTGTGTGAACGATAAAATCTAGATAGATTCAAATGATGTTTAAATATGATTCTTATTGCCAGCGTGACTGCAGCCTCACTGAGAAATGTTTAGATTCTTCTTTTTTATAACCCAATCTTCCTACTTACTGTAGGGTTATGGCCCTGACAGTGCTGTCTAGTGTATTTTGTGAGTTCTGCTTCCATTAAAACCAACTTATTCCATCACTAGAATGAACTGTAATAACTGCCATGTTATTAGCCGGGACTAAAATGGAAAATGTTCAGCTGAAATATCTTTAGTGTCTGAATTTTGCTGGGCCCAAAAGAAAAAAACTTTGCAAAATGTTGAGTGGAAAAGCACTGTATATTGTCATATGCAATAATAAATGTGTGCCGTCAAGTCAGTTCTCAGTTATGCTGACATTTCCAGGGTTTTCTACACACAGAGTAGAATCACAGAATCATAGAATCATCATAGGGTTCGAAGGGACCTTGGAGGTCTTCTAGTCTAACCCCTGCCTAAGGCTTCATACCATCCTGGACAGATGGCTGCCCAATCTTTTCTTGAAAGCCTCCAGCGATGGGGCACCCACCACATCAGGAGGCAAGCTCTTCCACAGCTTAAATCATTTTCACACTCAGGAAATTCTTCCTTATTTCCAGGTTGGATCTCCCTCTGACGTGTTTCCACCCATTGGTTCTTGTCCTACCCTGAAGCGCAATGGAGAATAAATCCATGCCCTCTTCCCCGTGGCAACCCTTCAGATATAGGAAGACTGTTATCCGAGTACTTCTGAGTACTCAGAAGTGGCTTACCATCCCCTTCTTCTTGAAGTGCTCTGGGACTACATAGCTTGTCCAAGGCTGCACAGGCTGGCTCTTTTTATGGGAGTCACAGTGGACGTGGTGGCGCTGTGGGCTAAATCACAGAAGCCTGTGCTGCAGGGTCAGAAGACCAAGCAGTCGTAAGATCGAATCCACGCGATGGAGTGAGCTCCTGTCGCTTGTCCCAGCTCCCGCCAACCTAGCGGTTCGAAAGCATGCAAATGTGAGTAGATAAATAGGGACCATCTCGGTGGGAAGGTAAACAGCGTTCCGTGTCTAAATCACACTGGCCATGTGACCATGGAAAGATTGTCTTTGGACAAACGCTGGCTCTATGGCTTGAAGAGCGGGATGAGTGCCGCCCCCTAGAGTCGGACACGACTGGACAAAAATTGTCAAGGGGAACCTTTACCTTTACCTTACAGTGGAGAATCCAACATCCAGCCACTGGCCCTGCAGCAAAGTAACCAGTACAGAAGGAGCAAAGCACATCACTGATTTTTGGACACTGAATTCCATGTTGGCTGCTGTGGAAAGTCAATACGTCATTTCATGTTTGAGATTAAAAGCAATAATCTATATTTCTCACTTCTGACCACTGGTAACGGCTCTAAACATCCGGTCTCTTGGTTTTGAATTGGCCTTCTGCTGCCTTTTAAAGTAAAGACTGAAGTGATAACACCATCTTGTGGACAGCAACGCAAAAGCTTGACAGCAATCAAATTGTGTTGCTTCCCGGGCCTTTAGGCAAAACACTTGTGTAAGACCACAACTCTCAGCATCACGCCTTGCCAACCAGACAGCACAACAGTAATTTGTTTGTTGTGTGGGCTACAAACACCATACGCTTTATCAATACTAGAATGTGTAAAGATCCCTTAAAACAAGAAGGTACAACGCCCAAGACCTCTCCTTATTTGACTCTTTAGCACAAGAAATGGGGAAATTTATGCCTGGAGACCAATTCTGGTTGTTTTTTTTTTTTTTAATGAGGGGAGGAACCCATCCAATCTATCCCAATCCAATCTATTGGGCCAAAACGAAAGGAAAATAAAAAATAAAGAAGACAAAAACATTTTGACACCTTAAAGAGTATCTGTGATCTTTTAATGTGAGCTTTTTCATAGATCAAGTCCACTTCCTCAGAAATAAGAATCGGAGTACATGGCAAATATTCATACATTTATACATGGCCCCCAAACAAAGAGGAACTGAATATCATCAGGGGTCTTTTGCCATTCCCAGGCATGAAATGCTACACTGCTATGTCTGAGGAAGTGGACTTGTCCATGAAAGATCTCTTTAAAATATAGCAGTTAGTCTTTAAGGTGACATTTTTGATTTTATTTTTCTTTTCTCTCGGCCTGATATGCTAGCACACACTAAAACATCTGCCTCTTCTAAAACTAGCCCTCTGCAGTTTCCCAGAAAATTGCACCCTTTCTCCAGGGCCCCATTATCTGGTGGTTTCCCAGAGTTTTGAATTTTGTGTGTGTGTGTGTGTGTGTGTGTCTCAACTGTAAAGGGAGAACAGGTGCTCTGGGAAAGATGGTGTTTACTCAGTCTTGCACATTTTACCACCCCCCAACCCCAAGTTACTAGACATCTTGAAGGGAAAAAGATCCATAGGGATGATGCATGTGCCAGGCAAACCAACAATATAATAGGATGTGATTCGGGATGATACAACATAATATAATTATACAGTATGGCCCATTCTGAATTGCCCAACCTGCAAATGATATGTTGCCACCATGATTAGTAGTAAAGTAGGTAAGGTGCAGAAGAGAGCATGGTTTCCTTCACCTTTAAGAATTATGTAGAAGGGGGCCTTGTAGGCCCCCTTCCAATGCCATAAGTCTATGGTTCTATTATTTCCCTTGTACTAGTAGGCAGCTGTGCAGCTAGCACCTGGTCACCTTTGGGCCAAATGCTCTGGAGAAGTGCTGGGAGTTATGGTCGCTTCAGGAGATCAGTGCAGTGGATCCTGCCTCCCAGGGGATGCCATCAATTCTGAGAGCCAGAGCAGGTCCAAGACATCTCATTGCCTGAGGCAACAGAGAAGACGGTGCCACAGCTGAGGCTGTAGGGTCATCTGCTTTCCACTCCCTGAGATTCTGTGGTCAAAAGTGATACTTAAGAACATGCAGTTGTGATGCCATAGAGGTGGACAGGTACAAAACCCGTGTGTGTGTGTGTGTGTGTGTGTGTGTGAGAGAGAGAGAGAGAGAGAGAGAAAGAAAGAGACTGACCATGTAGAGGTGTATATAAAGGCCGACAAAGTCACAGTTGAAGAGATCTGTCCCCCAAGATCCATAGATCCATTAGAAGAGATTTTCAGGCTGAAGACTACAATGACTGACGGGAAGCAGGTGCATTACTAAAAAGGAGAAAGGACAGTTTTTTTCTTAACCAAAGGTAGGAAAAGAGTAAATTTCAATCTACTCTGGGAGATCTACAGTGTGGCAGGATGATCCCACAAGGTAGATTGGATTTCCCAGCATCTCACGGCCTCCACAGCATTCGGCAACTGCTACCTGAGCTGACCATCTCAAGCGGTAGGTCCTGCCCTGCTGGGAACTCCAAACTTTGCCAATAAAATGCCTTTAAATCCATCCGGACATGCAGACATGGGAGGAGTGATACTTTCTCAATTACAGAGATAAATAATAGAGGGAAAAGTTCATGGTATAAAGCTTGGTTCATCCAGACTAAAATATAAAGTATAGCTAGACCACCATTTGAAGATGAATCCCTATTGATGTTCCAAAAATGTGATTCAGGCAGATGTTCGTGGGAACTCCTGGATGACTCAGTGGTTTAAGCATCTGGCTACAGAGCTGGAGGTTGGGAATTCAATTCCCCACTATGTCTGCTTGACAGGAGCTGGACTCAATGATCCATAGGTTCTGTTCCAGCTCTACAGTTCTAAGATTATCACCATCGTCGTCGTCATCACCATTAAACAATCATAGTTGCTTACGAACTCTGTGCTTACTCCCTAAAGACCAAGCACAAAATAAAACAAGCTAATTCGTAAACTACAGGAGGCATGAAAAGCTCCTGCTATGTATGACACGTTCAGATGCTTTCAGCACCTAAGGAACCCCTTCTTCTAATGATGTAGTATCTATAATGTGTAACTTGGGGCTCAAACTGCTCTTCGAATTATGGCAACAGAAGCTTGGTGAGTTGGTGCAAGAGTAGACTTGGAAGATTGACCTATGAATCCAGAAATCCTCAGTTGAATACCTGTCATGAACCCCTCTAAATGATCTGAGGCAAATAAGCCACTCTGCCACATTGCTCACTTGCAATAACACCAACTCACTCTGCAGGAGTGACGTATCCCAATAAAGCACATTTAGCTACCTTCAGTCCAGTGTGAACTTTTCACAGTCCAAGAAGTATTTAGAATTGTGGGACCAGCTTATGCAACTCATTTTTCCTACCAAGGCTATTTGCATGGCGATAACGTATTAGAGAAGCTAACGAAAATATATACAACTCAGCAGTAGTGATGGCGTGAACGAGGTCCTACTTTTTAAGTGGGAGGGAGGAAAGATATGATCTCAGCACTATTGCTACTTTCGATAAACTTGTTTTATTTAATTCCACAGTCTGAACATATGTTCCATCAACTCTTCATGGGCATTGAAATTGCATTTTTCATAGCAACGCTAAGGGCTGTGTGATTAATGCAGGATGTGTGAGGTGTGTTCACAAATCCTGTTATCAGATAATGGGATTAGCACGCATACCTCCTGAATGCTGGCGCTGGCGCTTTGAAAAATTTATTTCCGAATCTACATATTCGGCTGCAGCACCAGCCACATTATAGCATAACAAATAAAAGTGCTGGGAAAGCATTTTGAAGTGCCTCTATCGTGATTATGGTTTTTTTTTTTTTTTTTTTAGCAGCAGCAGCAGGAGAGACTTGAAATCAGAGGCGAGACAGAGCTTTCCTGCTCTCTAAGGCTGCTCCGCATTAGAGGCAGGAGACGAGTCGGCCAATTGTCTGTCATTTCTTGACAGAAGAATATCATGGTGTTGGAAAGGGGAAACGGGTGTCTCGGCCACAAAAAAACAAATCACAGGCACACACGGGAAGAATCTCTGAGACAGGCTCATCAGTTGGGCGTATGCTTTGTCAACAGAAGATCTGAGGATCAAACAGTGGAAATCTCCAGTTTATATATATATATTTTTAGAGTTGAAAAAACCCTAGATTGAGGAGTTCTGTTTGTGTTCTTGGAGGGCCACTGGCAGGCATGGTGACCTCCCCTAGGCTAGGCGGATAGATGGATGACCTTACAAGCCAGCCAGCTTTTCTTACAGAAATGGCGCTCCCTTCCAAATGTTAAAATGTTGGATCCAGCCCTACCGAGAGACAAAGGGAAGGATTTGCCTCAGCAAGGAGGTGGAAGCAAGCTGTTGGCAAAGAGGCATCCGTGCCAGAACAAGGCTAGCTCGCTTCCTCCAAAACCAGAGATGGGAAATGTTTGGCATTTTTGGACTAAAGTCTCCAGAATACCACAGCTAGCTTGTTGTTTTTAGGTGTGGTAGAGCATACTGTACTATAGTGGAGGTGGGTGGCTTGGCTGTTGATGGGGACAATGAATTGGCTCCTGATTTTAGCCTCATCTTTACAGGAGCTATCCGACATGCTTATTGCTGTTTCTACAATTGCTTCAGGACACTGGATAGCTCCATTAATGTTTGGACTAATAACCAGAGATGATTCATCTCCCCACTGCCATTACTGCCATCTGCCCTCACTGTAGTACCTTTGTTCATTTTGAAAAGGGCACATCATCTGTCAATCCTATGTACAGTGGAGGGGTTTTGTTTTGTTTTGCTTTGTTTCTTCTCATGGAATGGAGGAGCGCCATCTTGTTCTTTACTTCAGGCAGAAAAATGGCTTATGGTGGCCCCTGTTACGAGTGATGAAAAAAATATCAAGGATCAGAGCTAGTGAATCTACACTTCATATCCCCAGGCCCATAGAAGCCTGCCGTGTGTCCTTGCACAGCTGGTAGCTCTAGACTTATAGCATTGCACTGGGAATTAGAGTAGCAGCCATCATCACCAGTCTGAGGAGCACAATCACTTCTGTCAAGGATGCCACACTGGGAACCCCAGTTGTGTTGAAGAGTGGCAGAAGAGTACCTTGACGAGGAGTCAGATTACTCACTGAAAGAAATGTGAACCCAATCGATAATCCTTCGGGCCTTCATTGTTAGCTTCTAGAAACACATTGCTGGCTACTGTCCAAACTGGGAGATGGACTATAAATCTGGTCTGATACAGCAGAACAGGAGTAATGCACTTCTGATTAAGAGGCAACATTGTAATGGAAAGCGAACTGTATTTCACACCTATTGCCAACGATCTGCGCGTGAACCTAACATTTGTGTGAATCCACAATCAAGAGGAAAACAGATGGCTGAAGTTGCTCTGATGATTCCCATTTGAGACACCTTCTGGTCTAGTTTCTTCTTTGTTCCATAATATCACTGACTTCCTCTTTTGTTAGCAGGTAGAAAACTTAACAGATGAAAGTTGAGAAGCTTGTGTATTTTATTTGCCACATGCCATAGATCTCTATTTACATCTATATCTGCGTGTGCATATACTTACATACATGCATGTTGCACATTGAACATGGATACTTACCTGGAAGCTTACTGGAGCTTATGTCTGAGTAGGCCTGCCTAGGGCTACACAATTCAGAATGTGGGGATTGAACTCAGGTTGTGAGCAGAGTCTTGATTATGCCACTGCAGTTGAACCACTGCACCATGAGGCTCCTATGGCGCTGCACAGTGCAGAATTTTTTTTTTTAATATGCTCGTAGTGGTTTAGTGCTAAACTGTAAGACTGCCAAAACCCATATGGGACAGAACAGCGCACATCACTGATTAAAGAAACCCACAGGAGTGGAGAAGACTCTGGCAGCTGCCAGATGATTGGCAGGGATTTCCTCCCCTGGTCTTACAGACTGGGGTGTTGATTATTTACTTACATTTACACTTCGGTGAGCTCAAGGTAGGCATGGCACAAAACTGGAGAGGGAGCACTAAAGTTAGCAGAGAAAGAAAAAGGAAACAATGAGAAGTAAAACTGATTGTTTATTTATTTATTTACAATATTTTTTTAGCCGCACCATTGCCAGTGGCTTCCATTATTGTGGATATAGAAGTGCATGGGCAAAAGGAAACCCAAATTAAAGGACAACAGGACAAAATGTAACACGCCTGAGGAGAGACCACTCACCGTGCACACCATCGTTAATGTCAGAGAGGACAAGCCCAACACCATCACAGAATACACCAGTATGTAGAAAACCATGTGAGAGGCTATATGTACAACCCACATGCAGTATTTATTCTCCTCAGTTGCACTTTGATGACATCAGGGTTGTTCCCACTGTTCAGAGAACACAAGGCTTACGTGGGATCCAACAGTGACAAAAAGAGAGACAAAAACTGGCTTTCTCTCTCTGTGTGTCTGTTTTTAAAGTCACTTCCTATAAGTGTTGTTGTTAGTGTACTTTGCACTTTGCAGAGTTTAGGTGACTAGAGCCTTTTTTTTTAGTCCCATGGTTTCCATTTAGCACCAATCTCCTAAAATATAAATAGCAAAACAAAAAATCAGCAGAGAAAATTGGTGCAAAAAAAAGGTCTCCTCAAGATTTTTGAAATAGTTGAAGTGAATGAACTGCTGGATAACTCAGTGGTTTAGGCATCTCACTGCGGAGTCCAAGGTTAGGAGTTTGATTCGCCTGCTGGGCCTCCTTGGCAGGAGCTGGACTGGATGATCCATAAGGTCCCTTCCAGCTTTGAAGTTCAAAGGTTATTATTATTATAGCTCTTGAAGAGGGGCTGGTGTTTAAAGACAAGAAAAGCAGGGTTTGAAGACCATGTGGACAAAATGCCAGGAAGATGATGCTCATTAGAGGCCAAGTAGCGACAACTGGCATGAAGGGGCAGGGACACAACTCATGTTCTCTCCAAATGAGCACTAATTAAACACGAAAGGTACTAGGACAAAAACAAGAACCATTCCTCACATTTCTTGAGGAGTAAAAAAAGCCTCTGAATTTCACTGCCTTTATCCCAGAAAAATTGGCAAGGAACATCAGGGTGGCTGTCACCAATTAAACTCTTCCCTAACAACAGTGCATCACTGCAGTTCTTCAAACGACGTTGTAATGATGCAGCATTTTTTTTGGAAATGATCACACTAGCAACTCTGTGCATTGGCATGAAATACGCCATGTTACTGGAAGACCCTGTTTAGCTTCTGTAGGTTAAACGTGCAGTGCTTACCTGTTTCCTCTAAGAGGCGCTCCAAGACTGGAACTCCAATCTCCATTTGTAACATATTTGCATCGTAGGTAGGAGAGCCAAAGGGGAAGGAAGGAAGCCTTTCTTTCTTTTTTTCTCAGATTGCAATATAAATAGAATTAATGAGTTGTTTGTGAGTGCAAATAATTTTGCATGCTATCCCCCACCCCACCGCAGAGGTTTGTAATTTGGCAGTGAAGAACGCCTGCATGCTTAAAGTCTTAGGAAAAGCTGTAAGTGCAAATTTAACCCAGAATTTTAATAACTAGGAGTAGCGCGAAGCAAAGTTGGTATTTAGACTTATTCTGTGCCCTGACTTTAAAAAGGAAGAATCACAATCTGCATCTTAGAAGGAAGGAAATAAAGGCTAGAACATGCACCCCATAGCATATTTTGTGAACATTGTCTTCTGGGCAGGAGATTGAAGGAAGACCATTTTGATCTATACTGCCTATACAGTGGGGTCTTGACTTGAGAACTTAATCCATATTGGAAGGCGGTTCTCAAGTCAAAAAGTCTGTAAGTCAAGTCTCCATTGACCTACAGTGCATTGAAAACCGATTAATCCCGTAACAGGCCATTTTTGTTCAATTTTGGTTTTTTTCTGGTCTGTAAGTCAAATCTCAGTCTGCAAGTCAAACCTAAATTTTGTGGCCAGAGAAGTCTGTAACTCAAAAAGTCTGTAAGTCAAGCCGTCTGTAAGTCAAGGGTCCACTGTAGCTGGTTTAAAAGATGTCAGTGCAGTCTTCACAAGAAAATGGAACTACTGTAACTGAAAGAGATAGATTACAGTACAAAGATTACAGGAAACCTGCAAATGACCCAGATAAATTTCTGGTGTGGAATTCTTTGCTCTGTCTTGTTGCCTTTCTCTCTTGTATTAGCTCCGTCTTCAGTGGAGTTGCTTTCCCTCTCAACAGCTCCCTTGCTCAGGAGCTCAACATAGATTTACTTATAGCTACATCTGATAACCTTCTTTTTTAACACTGATTTTCCATTCTTCTTCCTACGTCCCTCCGGAATGTTGTTTAGTGCCGTCACCACTTTTCAAATACTCTTTCGTAAATCATTGGAGGACAAAGGCATTTTATGACAACACATGGGTTAACCATCTCGTCCATGCGAGGCTGGCTATCTTACCACCCATTTGTCTTTTGTTATTGGTCAGAGTTAGGCTGATGATCACCATCTCTATTTTCTGCAGTTCGATTTCCTTGGACTTTGCTGTTTACATCCCCTCCCCGCTCCTCAAATATGGATATAGAAACCTGCCAACTTGAGGTCAACACTTCATTCATCTCCGGAGGCCGATCTTGTGTTCATCAAAGGTTACACCATATTATATTTTCTAAAGAATGTTGCAGGTCCCTTGGTGCTCTTAGATAGCCACTAGATGGCAGGCATGAATTTTGGCAGAGAAAGAAAGAAGACCAGAGAAAACAGAACAAGAATGAGGATTAAGTATTAGGGAATTCTGCTTGACCAGAAAGACATAAAGAGAAGCTCTAATTGATTTTCAACAGGTAAAATTGTGAGGAAGCAGCTGGCTGTGATATAAGGCAAGTAAAACCTGTGGCTCTCAATGTCCTAGAGAATAAGGAAGAGATGCTGAAGATCCAGTCAAATTCCAGCTCAATAGCTAGGCTATGTGAATTGAAATGGGGTGATGGTGTCCCTCATATTACAGAAGGGAAGCTTAGTTCTGGCAGGCAGTGGAATCCATCTTCTCTATTGTGAAAAATTTCTGAATGTGCTGAAATGCATTTGCAGAAAAAAAAAATCTAATTTGTCCCTATGTAGAAATCCATTTTTTCTCTTTCTTTCTTTCTTTCTTTCTTTCTTTCTTTCTTTCTTTCTTTCTTTCTTTCTTTCTTTCTTTCTTTCTTTCTTTCTTTCTTTCTTTCTTTCTTTCTTTCTTTCGAGTATTCAGAATTTCAGTTGCTGAAATCTGGAGCTTCAAAGCTGGAAACCTGAGTACATATTTGGATGTTTTTGTGGGTGTAAAAGAGGTCAGATGTAGGCGTGTGGTTTTTTTTGAAAATTCAGAAACTCTTTTGATTTGCCCTAACTATTTGAAGGTCAGCTTTCAACTGCTGAAGAGGTAGGGCTTGGAAGTTACTTTACAATGTCCGGAGTCCTTAGTGGGTTGGAGCACTGAGTGAATGCAGAATCAGGGGTGCTTCCTGGGAGAAAGTCCGCTGGCACAGTTTTGCAGAACCTTTGTGGCCTCAGAGCAGAAGGAGGGACTGGTGAACCAACTAGAAAACCCCGAGAAGAGACACCATAAATTGGAGTTGATATAATTATTTAATTTGTTTATTATTATGTCATTACAGCTTTCTTAACTTATAACCTACTGTTTGGTCAGCTTTTACACATGCAGTCCAATACAATACATGCTTTCTCAGAGGCCACAATGATTTCAATCAGAACCTACTTCTAGGTAAGTGAGTGTATGATTGCAGCCTTGAAGATAAATTGTGCTAAGTATTATCATTTAGACACACAGGGAGTGCCATTAGCTTGGGCTTTGAGTCACAGAGATTATCTAATATTAAAATCAGCTTTTTATGGTGTAAGCATGATGAATATGTGGGAATTACTGAGAGATAAATGGGAACAGAACAGGCAGGAATGGCTAGGCTTTGGATCTATACACTTTGCTCAGTAAATTAAGGAGAAGGTTTCTCACAAGAAGAGAAGATTCACAGGGAAAGACAATAATGTTAGGAAAGGTTGAAGGTATTAGAGTAAGACCTAAAATGTGGCGGGATTACTCAGTAAAGAAAGCCACAACAAGACCTGGCCATAAGCAATGCCCTTTTGGAAGACACTAATTCATATGGGCCTGTCTCGTATTTATCATGCTGCCCTTTCATCCATCCCCAGGTGGATTAGGACCACACACACCAGAAAGACCACTGTTAACATTAACAACCCTTGACAATGGGTGGAGAAGGATTGCAGAAGGATTATCCCTCAACCCCAGTCCTTTGTCCTTCTAATGAGCCTGTTCAGACCAGGGGGAAGAGAATCCAACATGGAGGCTATATCAGGGGTCTCCTCAGACTGAAGAAGCTACTTGGATGAGTAGCGAAACGTTTCAACCTAATAAGGAGGAAGTCAGGTTGCCATGACTCAACTTCCAGATTGCCTCACCTGGATGACTGAGACTCTTCACAGATTAATTCAAATGGTTGTCAAAGGTTAGAAACAACTCGATTGAATGTAGTGCATGTATGCATGAGCACATGTGCATGTGAGCAAACACATGCACATATATATTAAGTAGAAGATATTTTAAGATATAAAAGCTCATCTAAATTTGTATTCAGAAATAATACCAACCTGGATGATCATCTAGAAATATTCTGATACTCTTCACCACAATAATATGTCATATTACCGATGGCACTTCATTATTTGGGGGCAGGATTCCCCTCAAATCTTGGGCCGGTCCTGATTCATCACTCACACTTTGTAGCAGGCCATTTTAAATGTGACCAGTGCTATTCGTATTTTCAGAGCTTAGAAAGCTTGCTGGATAGCCCAGTGGTTTAGGCATCTGGCTGTAGATCCAGAGGTTGGGAGTTTGATTCCCCACTGTCCTTCCTTGATGGGGGCTGGACTTAATGATCCTTAGGGCCCCTTCCAGCTTTGAAGTTTTAAGATTAGATTATGAAGCAAGCTCTACGAAATAATTGGTTACTATTTAGTAACAAGCTTCCCATGTCCAGAGTAGTTAATTACTGTTATAAATGCAAAATTCTTGACTTCCCCATTTTACAAAGTTAATATAGTATTTTTTTAATCACTTTTAAAAAATACCACCTGAATGCTACTGATCTGTGGTACAAAACACAATTTTATTGACTTAAAGTAAACTTTAAAAAAAACACAGAGAGGGGAAAAATAAAAAATACAGTGGTGCCTCGCATAGCGAGGTTAATCCGTTCCGGATTAACCTTCGCTATGCGAAAACATCGCTAAACGGGACTAAAAAAGCCATAGAAACGCATTGAACTTCGTTCAATGCGTTCCTATGGCTTGAAAACTCACCGTTAAGCGATGTTTCTTCCATAGCGCCGCCATTTTCGCGCCCTCGGTAAGCGAGGGCAGGGCGCGAAAATGCGGCGCGGACCTCCCGGCGGCCATTTTGGAACCGCCGATCAGCTGTTCTCCCCCACTTCGTTTTGCGAGGATCGCTAAGCGAATCGCTTAGCGATCTTCGCAAAGCGAAAAATCGCCATAGGGGCCATCGCTGAGCGAATGCTCCAGCGATGGCCCGGACCCCCTCGCTATGCGAATTCATCGCATAGCGAAGCACTCGCTAAGCAAGGCACCACTGTATAGTCAAGGAATCATCATGAGGAGAATAAATGAAGGGCACAGAATACAGTATGCCTAAGATGTGCTCCTACATGTTAGTTAGGCATCCTTCAGTCTCGAAAGACTATGGTAACGTGCTCTGTATGGAGGACTTGGAACAGCGCCTAGTGTGGCTGAGAAGGCCAATTTGAGAGTGACAATCTCTTCCACACTGAAGAGAAATCCAATCTGTCCCCTGTCCAGCTCCCTGGTTTTGCTGCTTTTGTGACTTCCTCTTTGCCTCGGCCTGTTGGGCAAGGGTCTCTTCAAATTGGGAGATGCCGTGATGATGACCAACAATAACAATAATAACAGTTTTCTCAAAGACTTGAAAAATCATGTTTAAAAAGCTTTGTTCCCAGAATCCTCTAGTTCTACAATCAGAAGTAGAATTCAGTTAATCCATGATTAGAACATCAAACCACAATTCAAACACGTTGCTAACTTCTTTTAGGGATGACAGACCTTGATGGAGTGATCAGTGAAGTGTTAATATGGCTTGATCCAAAAATGGACACAGCTGAGCCCTGGATCTTGACAGCTAAGAAGTATAGCATTATCTACAAACCTCCGACCACCGTAAAGAAATAAGTGGACTGAGCACGTAGGCAGGATTTCCTTGTCTATAAGGGTTTGCCTACAACTCTAAACTCTTCAGCAGTCTTGAGGAAGACAGGAAGGTGAAGATGTCTGGATAAAATAACTATGTGAACTCAGAGTGGTTAATGTGCATTTCTGCACAACTTTGATGTTCCACAATGATGAGTTTTAGTCTTAGAAGCAACATGTATACATTTCTTCAATGCTAAAGAAACAACTCTCCTCACCCCCCATGGAGGCTTTTAAAATAACTTCAAGCCAGTTCTCTCCTTCCTAAAGGCTGTTAAATCTGAAACCTATTCTTTGGGCTGCATCTCCTGTTTCTGCAGCTACTGAGGGAGTCTTGAGGGCAACAGATAATTTCATGTTGCCTGGCAGTATTGTAGGCTACAAGATGGCCTTGCTGGGTGTAACTGCATATAATGGCACCACAGGCGTCCAACACACCAGTCTCATATAAACCCTGATGTATCTGTTGTTACTGACACATATTGATTGCATGTGTTGGAGTTGTGCAGTCTTTTATCTTGGCTCAGTTGTTGCCCAACTTCAAGTGAAACAGTACATTATAGTGTTATGGGGTTGTGTCTTTTCCCGAGTTCCTTAAAAGCAGGTGTGGCAGACAAGACAGAATTTGAAATAGATGATCATGTCTACAGTGTACAATGGCCCCGGCAGACATTGTAAACTGCTACCATGGAATTTCCATCTTTTGCACAAGTGTTGCAAATAATGATACCCAGTGAGGTGTAATGAATAGAGTAGGGGGCTCGAATTCAGGAGGCCATGGGTTTGAATCCATACTCAGCCACGAAGGCTCATTGGGGTGTGTGAAACTGGTAAATACACATCTTAAGTATCTCATTTGCCTCAAAAGCCCCATTAGAGTCAGTATGAGTTCTGACTTGATGGCACAGAACTTAACATTCTGAATATTTATTTTGTTCCTGCTCCCCACTTCCCAAAAATTGAAGGGAAAAGGCGGTCCAAGTTTGATTCCCTTTAAGCAAAGATGCAGAGAAGACTTGCAGTGTTTTTTCAGTACATCTTTTATTTAAAAACAGATAAAAGAACTTAACTGGAGGCAAGTGTTGGACATATTCGTAAGCCAGTCCAACTAGTGATCCATAAGAGATTTTCAGAGGAAAAATGTGCCCCTTCAAAAAACTTTCATCCTTCAGCCAGCTCAAAATTCTCCACTTTTATCTCTGCTCCAAAATTCCATCCCATCACACTTGTCCATACACAGCCCTATGAAGAAAGACTGTAAGAATTGGGCATGTACAGCCTTCAGGAAATAAAACTAAGGGGAGATATGATAGCACTCTTCAGATACTAGAAATATTGTAATAGAGATGAGGGGCAGAATCTCTTCTTAATTGCTCTACAGTCTAGGACACATAATAATGGAGTCAAGTTACAGGAAGTCAGATTATGGCTGAATATCAGGAAAAACTTCCTCACCATTAGAGTAGTACAACAATAGAACCAATTACTTCGGGAGATGGTGAGAACTCCAACACTGGAGGCATTCAAGAGGAAATTGGACAACCGTCTGTCAGATGTACTTTGATTTGGATTCGTCCAGTGAGCAGGAGGTTGGAATTGATGGCCTTATAGGCCCCTTCCGACTCCATTATTCCACGATTCTATAGACACAAAGAGTCAGACAACTGCATACACACAGCAGAACACTCTTGCCTTAGGTTGCCAGAGGAGCAGAACCATTTTCTGAGACTTCAGGGGCAAAACTTCAAACCAAGAGGAGGAATGTTTTGATGTGACAAGAGTAGATGCTGCAACTGTAGGAGCTGCTACCATTCCCATTAAGCCCTAGATGCTGTGTTGTCTTACTTACAGCACACTTGAAACATGAGGGTTTTCTCATTGCCTATGCTGCTGCTGAAGCTTGTGGAAAACTCAGTAGGGAGTTTTCCTAGACTCTACTGCACTGCTGTCATGGATTGTGTAATAAGAAGTCTCAGAAATAGTGATGCTGATGCTCTATGCTCTACCTGGATCAAATCACAGAATGTGCCAAGCGTATGCACTGATAATCCATTTGGAACTGTCAAGATTTGAAGTTTTGGTCATGTAGCATGCTAAATTAATTAAGGTAAAGGTTCCCCTTAATATTTAGTCCAGTCATGTCCGACTCTAGGGGGCGGTGCTCATTCCTGTTTCCAAGCCATAGAGCCAGCATTTGTCTATAGACAGTTTCCGTGGTCACGTGGCTAGCATGACTAGACACGGAACACTGTTACCTTCCCATCATGGTGGTAGCTATTTATCTACTTGCATTTTTACATGCTTTCAAACGGCTAGGTTGGCAGAAGCTGGGACAAGCGATGGGAGCTCACTCTGTTCTTTGGATTTGATCTTCCAACGGCTGGTCTTCCAACCTTGCAGCACACCCGCAGTGACACCACGTCATAATAAAAATTAATTAAAGGGAGTGTTAAAAAGCCACCCTGAAAGTGTCAACTGTGCTTTAAAACGTGAGGTTTGAACCACTATGGAGGAAAATCAGCCAGCTCTTCACCCAAATCTGAAAGCAAGATCTATGTAAAATAACATTGCCTTGCAAAAGTATATCTTCCCTAGCTAGCTAACAGTTGAATGTGTAAACAATTTATAAAGAACATAAAAACAAAGGAAAGAAAAAGCTCTTAGACCAGGAAACTCCTAGAGTTTTAAATGTGGACAGAGCAAACTGGCATCTGACCAGATTTGTCCACCAGTACATTGTGCTCCTGACATTTTGTTCACCATGAAAAATATTGTGGAACCAATCGGCTATTATAGTAGATGCAAAGGAAGAAGTCAACATTTTTTTAAAAAACTGATTTGCTTCTTTGCAAGTTTGCTACTTTAGCAAAAGCAATAGAAATTCCAATTGAAACATTATTAATCACTTATAGAGGACTGAAATTCATGACACTGGCAAAATACAGTTGTTTGTAGTTGAAAGGAAGTGAAAGCAACTGAAAGGAATATAAATACGTAGAGGGAAACATGAGACACACTAGATACATGCTGCACATGTAGCAGTGGTAGTTGCACAACATCAGTAAGTAGTAAAGAAATCATGGATTTCCCTCCATAGAAGCAAACTGGCACATGGCTGATTTGGCTGGGTAAGAACATTGTCAGTTACTTTGTAGTATGTTTGGATACGCTAAAGGCTGAAGATTGCTCAAGGCTATAAAGCTTTTTTACTTTTTAATAATATATTTTAAAGATGTATTCCTCTGTACCTTTTTAGGCTATAAGCTCCTACCTTTTTAGAATGTAATTTAAACAATCTTTTAAGTTTTTTAAAAAATCTACCTTTTTTGCCCCTGTGATTTGCATTGAAATCTGACACATAAATGCAAATAATCCAATAAATTAAAAACAGTTAACAACACAAAAGTAAACAATGCAAAGCAATATAGTAAAATAGAACATAGTTCAATGAACCCAGTATAAACCAGATTTAAAATACTGGTCATCAAAAGTAGAACTTTAATAAAAGGTAGCTTTAAATCCATTTTTAGGAGTTTTTAAAAACTGTAAGGGTTGGGCACATGGCTAACCTCAAGGGGTAATTTATTCCATATATGAGGGGCCATAATTAAAAAATGACTTTCTTGGTCTCCTTTGGTGTTACAGATTTTAGGGGTAATGAGTGGGAGGAACAGGTTGGATGTGTAGCTGCTCAGTAGGAGAGATATTCCAGCAGGTATCAAGGTCCTTAGGGCCTTTAAGATGATAACCTTGAATTGAGCATGGAAATGAACCGGGAGTCTGTGGACATGAACCATAACTGGAGATATGTGACCATATCTGTTGGTATTTGTAATCAATCTGGCTGCTGCATTCTGGATCTGATGGAGTTTCTGTACTAGCTTCAAGGTCTGCCCTATGTAGAGAGCATTACAGTAGTCTATTTTGGAGATTACTTGATGGACCTATTACAAGATGTCTGGGCAATAATGCTTCAACCTGGGCATCCATGCCCAAGTTGGACTTTTTTTTTGTTCCAGCAGAAGAGCTACTGGTTTCCTTTGGGCTGGGCTGGAGTGATTCCCGGATGGACGAAAGGGTTGTTTTAAGGGTGATCACTCCTGGCAAGGTGACCGTTTTTAATGAGCTCCGATCCAGCCCTTTCTTGCTATTTGATCTCCCCCATAATCTGCTTCACTTAGCCTTTATGCCCATTTGCCTGGATTCCCCCTTGCCTCTATTCCCACAGTCATTTGGCCCCAAGAAGACTTCTGTTCCCCTTCTGAACCTTTGTGACTCCCACTTTTGTGATAGTTTGGGGACGCACACAAGGTCTTGAAAGCTCAGGGACTGGGAGGCTACTTGTGTTGACCTTACGACCCAAATGACAAGCTTTTCTTGCTAGTATTTTTTGCTGCTTTTTGAAAAAACAACGATGAGTCACTGTTGTACGACTCAAAAAAAAAAGAGTAATTCCTTTCACTGCGTCAGCTGTGATGGTTGATTATCAATCAGCTCTTAAGAGAGAAATCTGATATGCTTTCCAACACAGTTATACTGAAATGACAGGTAGGTGCCAATTGCAAGCTTTAGGGTCATGCTAAAAATATTTTTCTTCACACAGGCTTTCCCAGACATGTTTTGTGATCAAATATATTCCCAATTGCTGTTTCAGATGAATGTATAATAGAGCGAACATTTTCTATGCTTTGATATGTTTTGTATGTACGCAAGTATTTTTATATGTACATAACTATTTTTATTGTAAGGTAAAGGTTCCCCTTGACATTTAGTCCAGTCATGTCTGACTCTAGGGCGCAGTGCACATCCCCGTCTCCAAGCTGTAGAGCCAGCATTTGTCCGAAGACAGTTTCCGTGGTCATGTGGCCAGTGTGACTAGACACAGAACGCCATTAGCTTCCCTCCGATGTGGTACCTATTTATCCACTTGCATTTACCTTCTCATCATGGTGGTAGTTATTTATCTACTTGCATTTTTACATGCTTCCAAACAGCTAGGTTGGCAGGAGCTGGGACAAGCGACGGAACGTACTCCGTCGCGTGGATTCGAACTTACGGCAGCTGGTCTTCTGAGCTTGCAGCACAGAGGCTTCTGCAGTTTAACCCACAGTGCCACTGTGGCGATCTCCTTTGAAGCCCCTATTCCCCCAGGACTACACGAGGTTCTCACTCTTCTTCTTTCTTCGCTGCCACCAGATATGGCTGCTTTAATACCATTTAATCATGGAGACATGACAGACAGCTGAGGGAAGGGCTGTTCGCTACAGCCACATATAAGTTTCTTAAATAAAATGTAGTACAAATTACCAAATGTCTTTCTGATACCTCAGTATGACAGAGAAATCGCCACGCTAGGTGCAAGACCCTGGGAGATGCAGCCCACGTCTCAGCTCAGCACCTAGGTTACTAGTTACCTATGAAAGCAATGGTGGGAAGATATGAAACGGTATTTGTAAGGATATTATGAGATGCATTTGGTGGGTGTGGATGGAGGAGGAAAACAATAAAAAAAATTTCTTCAGTTACATGGAAGCTTTGGATCAACGAATTCTACATAAAAGGAGAATGTTCAGCTGTCACCTCTCCTGAAATAATGCGGTTTCTACTTTTCCTGAGTCATTGAGACCGTCTGCACTAGCATACAGTTATCATATATGGTTTCCAGATCGCATGGTCTGACATGGGAAAGAAACAATACCCCATCTGCTTGTGTGTCTACTTAAAACGATTCACCCTTCTCCTTTAAGAGCTGGCCCATATCTTTCTGGCACAGGGCTAGGGCATGCAATCTTTTGGGGGACACTGGAGGTATTCAAGAGAAACTTAGACAACCACCTGGCAGATATCCCTTGATTTGTATCCCGGCATTGAGCAGGGGATTGGACTCAATGGCCTTATAGGCCCCCTTCCAACTTCACATGATTCATTGAGATTGAAATAGCTCTTTGTTCTACGTTTGCGGTTGGGTACCAAGAGTTAAAGTAGGTTGCACTGAAGATAAGGACCTTTTTAAAGCACCAGCTGTGTCACACCAAATTTCACAGTTTGGACAGGCCCCCCAAAGGGATAAACAATGTGAGCTTTTGAGGCCTCCAGAACTGTTCTTGGGGTGCATATGTTCCAGAAAAGCAAGGGCGGGTTGGTGGGTGCTGAAGCAGCACCAATTAATCCCCAGATTCAGAGATGTGTGTCTGAATCTTACGTCACTTACCAAAGCAAGACGGAGGCTACATTTCCAGTACTAAAATGGCAGTCTTGAAAAGTTTGCCTGTGCCTCCTGTGAATTTCTCCATAGTCTTGCAGTACATGCAGGCAACTTCTGTTTAGCTTAGGGAGAAAGCAGTTCAGCAAATTAACTCCACAGATTCCAAAGAGGAATTAGGGATCAACATAAAATTAGATCAGTAATTACCATTGTGATCAAGCCCTATCTCCCATTTTGTCACTGAGCCTGTCATTTCATGAATCTTTCTTTCTTTCTTTCTTTCTTTCTTTCTTTCTTTCTTTCTTTCTTTCTTTCTTTCTTTCTTTCTTTCTTTCTTTCTTTCTCTTTCTTTCTTTCTTTCTTTCTTTCTTTCTTTCTTTCTTTCTTTCTTTCTTTCTTTCTTTCTTTCTTTCTTTCTTTCTTTCTTTCTTTCTTTCTTTCTTTCTTTCTACCCCACCTTTTTCCTTAAAAGAACTCATGGAAGCTTACATCATTAAAGTTAAAACAAATCCCTTTCTAAGTATTATGGCCAGAAGTGGAAAACTCATCAGGGGCTATGTTCTTCCCTGTGGTAATCGTAACATAGGCCAGCTCTGATATATTCGGAACATTCAGCAGAGTATCATGTACTGAGTTGCCTCAGTTCCGCAACATTTTACACATTACAGGTTCTTGTTCTGCAAATAAACTTGATCCAGACTTGACTCCTCAGTATTCTTGGATGCATAACAATGACAGCTTCCTAATGGGTGAACAAACACTATCAGTAAAGCAATTAAGAATAGGCCATTAAGGATGGTTAAGAATACTCTGTCAAACTCTCTAGGTAAGCAAGGGAGACATTGTCTAAACACTTAAGCTATCTGTCTTGGAAATACCAAACCTTTGATAAAAGTATTTTGTTTGCCCTGGAAGGGGAAAAAAACACTGGAAAAGAAAAGAGAGAAAATAATAATAATAAAAAGAAGAAAAATGATTTTTCTTCCCGTCTTTCAGACGTTCTGTGTTGAGTGCTACATAATCTTTGGATTCATGTGTCGGACAATTACTGTCTAATTAATTAATCATCTGATAATTAAAATGACCTCCTTTTGGCTGATACTCGATCTGCGAGAGGTTCAAAGGAAACTTGACACATCGTGTTGTGTCCTGTTCCAGCATGACCTACAGGCATGTTATCGTGTTATGTCAAATCTGGTTTTCCACAAGGAAAGCAAGCCAAGGTACAAATTAAAGGGGATGAGGGAGGATGGGCACAGCTGCACAGGATTAGAAACGGTATAACTAGTCCTTCTACCTGGCAGGATGCATATGTACAGAAGCTCACAAGAGCAGCTGCACGCAAGGAGAGTAATAGCCGAGGATGTTGGTTCGGTTACGGCTATTGCACCATGTTAGGTAAAGTAGATTTTGCATGCCAGTCAATTAGCTAGGGTGCTAATATGGACTACAAGCCACCACAGGTGGAACTTCAATATGACAGGAAGAGGGAAATAGAGACGAAAGTGGCTGACTTACATGTCTTAGTCGGATGACTGTCAACCTTCCAGACTAGCATAGGAAGCTACCTCATGCTGAGTCCCAGCATTGATCCTGAGTTGAACCATGATAGTTCCATGGTGTTAATGTTGGCCAACAATGAGTTTCCAGAGTTTTGGGAGGGACCTTTCGACCCCAGTCTAGACCTGCCTGAGACTGGACCTGGAACTTTCTGATATGCAAAAGCATGTGATCTGCCACGGAGGTAACTTTTAGTCCTTGCACACTTTACCAGAACTTGATAATGTTGCTTTTTAAAAACTATAACTCCCAGAATCTCCTTTGCTCTATGGCTAGCCAAGATATAAGCCATCAAGTTATTTAAGCTAGGAAATCAATAGGACCCTTGTAACGGTGTTCCATGTCTAGTCGCGCTGGCCACGTGACCACGGAAACTGTCTTCGGACAAACACTGGCTCTATGGCTTGGAAACGGGGATGAACACCGCCCCCTAGAGTCGGACATGACTGGGCTAAATGTCAAGGGGAAACTTTACCTTTACCTTTTACAGTATTCTAGTGCTTAGAGTTTCGGTCAGAGGATTACAGTGATTGCACTCTTCCATATAACTTATTTAGACCTCGAATCCAAGAATTCCCAATTGACATGGTTTGTTGGAGTATAAGTGGTCAAATGATTTATGTTTGGACATCAGTTAAATCTATCTTGAAATATATGTGTGTGTGTGCGTGCATAATAATAATAGTAGTAGCAATGTGGTGTCAAATTGATTCCAAACTATGGGTTTTCTAAATACAAAATACTCACAAGTACTTTACCTTCTTTCCTTCTGTGGTGCTATAGGACTGTGCAGCTTGCCCAAGGGCACACAGGTGGTAGGGCATTTAACCCCTTCACTCACACACTCTTTGGTGGTCTCAGCTGGTTCATCTCCCAGAAGGTGAAGCATGGTTTTGAACCCTTGATCCCTCCAACCAACAGAATGATTCCATCCATCCATCCATCCATCCATCCATCCATCCATCCATCCATCCATCCATCCATCCATCCATCCATCCATCCATCCATCCATCCACACACATACATACATAAATACATACGTCTCTTTCTCTCTCTGTTTATAGTTATTTAGTTATTTATAGTCAAACACATCATAGGCATCCTTCAGTCTCGAGAGTCTATGGTAACATGCTCTGAATCGAGGAGTGTCCTCTCCAGAGCATGAAGCCCGGGTAAGGTAATATGGAGGATAGGCTGTTACCCAAGCAGCAGATCCCCCCTCTCCACATTGCTGAAATGGTCCAATGGAAAGGCAAAAGCCAATACAACTGGTTCCAGCAATGTCGCAGGAGTTGGCAGAATGACAGATGCTGCCTTCGGGACTCCAGCTCCGGATTTTGCCTCGAGGTTAACTCCTGAAGCCTTTTCCACGAGTGGATATAGGTCTGTAGCTAATACATATAATACACACTTTTGAGTGGGTATAAGGAGTTCTGCTGATACGTGTTGATAAAATGGCTTTAAAAAACAAAAACAATGGATTCCTAACAGACAGAGCTGTTTAAGGGAAGTGGCAGTGGATTTACCCAACTACATCAGATATGCTGACTCTTTCAGAAGTCGTGGGTGATGCTGGCCTCGTCTCCAGGGGATATTGGTTTTCGGTATATAATTAATAACAAGAAAACTGTATCCTGACTTGAGGGCCTGCATGAGCATCCTGGAACAAAAAGGGCCATAAATTAACATCAATTATGTATTAAAGTTCCAATTAACCTGGCTGATACTGATATACTTTAACAAGGTACACTTAGATAAAAGAAGCCAACTCTCTAATTACTTGGAGTGGGACCTTCTGACCCATTCCTCTCTTTTATCCCATCACCAACCTAATGAGGAAGGAAGTGAGAGGTAGGGGACCCATACAGAAGGTGAGGTTCTGAGCACCATAAGATGCCCCCTGGGACAGGCCTCTTACCTTCTTAAAACTGTCAATGATGAATATTTTATTGCTCTCCAAGCCTTTTAACCCTTTGAGGAGGCCGGCAATTTAAGCTCAAAGGGGCTAGCCTCCTTCTAACACACTCTGTCTGCTTTACATATTCATTTCCCTCTTCTGTCAAATATTTCCTCATACACTACCCATAATATGCATGCACTGAACTTGCTTCAGTGTGGCTATCCATCACTAATATGTGCTACTAAAGATTTGTGGATCTTCCTCCAAGGTTTTCATGATGGGGTATAGTGATAGCCAATGGTTCCAAGCCCAACAGGACTTATCTTGGTCCAGTCTCTCTTCCTGTCCCTTTTTTTCTCTCCATTTCTTTTTGTCTTCTTCTTTAGCTTTCCTTCTCCTCTCCAAAAAAGAACGGCTGAGATGCAACTCAACTTGCTTCAGTGGTAGTTAAAACCCATGACACTGGATGAGATGAACATCTAATTTTAGAAGTGGGTTTCTACCAATTCTGGAAGAGGTTGCTCTCTCCCTGAAGGATCAGTTGATAATTCATGGGTTTCCTGATGATGGCCAGGGCAAAGAGTGAGCCATACGTAGCTCAGGTGGTCTTCCAGCTCACTCTTCTTGAAGTGCCCATTGGAGCCAGGTATTTCTGAAAGACTCTGCTCTATGTTGAGGCGACATGGGCAAGAGATAGGCATGTTGGCAAGTTTTTGGGTCTGAGTCCTAAGTTTGAGTCCCTATTAAAAACAAGTGTGAAGCACATGAGGGAAGCTTTTACCATATGTGGTTGACTTGCAGAGTAGCGAAACAATATTGGACAGGAGTACATACTCTGTTACAAAAAAATATTGCTTTGTAATGTTCCACTAACCCCAGAACTGTTTCTACTGAGCATTATACCAGACAATATAGATAAGATAAAGAACTACTTAGTTCTACTTCCCGTATCTTCTCAATAAGTTCCTCTTGTTTCGGTATCACCGATTTCTTCCAATTCTTGGCATAAAGAATTCTGGCTGCAGTGATAGTCACTGCAGCCAGAATTCTTTATGCCAAGAATTGGAAGAAATCGGTGATACCGAAACAAGAGGAACTTATTGAGAAGATACGGGAAGTGGCAGAAATGGATCTTTTATCAGACGTGTTGAATGACTGTCCAATACAAAAGGAAACTGAACGATGGGATTCATTATACAAATGGTTGGAGTCACCAGATAGGGCTTGAATAACATAGATTTAAACTAAGGTGTAAATGTAAGTCAAAACCTTGGAGGGCAACCAAATTGTAGAAAATCGGAAAGTCGATTTGATATTGCGACATGAATAGATTGGATATCAGTACATTTTATGTTCTCCTCCCCCTCCTTTTTCGCCCCCATATCCCCTTCTACCTTCTGTACCCTTTATCTTATCCCAAGTTGTTAATTTAAAAAAACAAAACATTTTTCTGTGAATAGGTGGAGCATTTCTGCCTGGAGGTTTGGTAGGCTGGCCACAGGGAGAAGAAGCAGCCTTTAAAGTTGATGAGGTGGTGGTGGTGGTGGGGGGGGAAAGGGGAGGAAGGCAAGCTGACCTTATAATCCAGACTGTCCCCTCATCTTACTTGAACCGTCTTAAGCATTCTGACTGTCCTTGTTTCTATCTCAAAGCTCTACTTAAAAGTTGGTGCGATGGAGTTTATGTGGTCTTTTTATAACCCTCACTCTGGCTTCTTCAAAGTAGCGATATTTTTAACTACTTAGAGTGTGAAGGAGGTGGGGGGGGAGAGGAGAGGGGGAAAAAGATAAAATATAAGCACATCCTTTGATACACAGCTTCCTGTTATCTGGCAGCGAGGGAAGGCTTCCCAGATCTCTGTCCTATCGTCAGTATACTTTCCCCTTTTCACCAAGAATAAGTTTATAAATAATCTTGCCCACTCAGGAAGCCCATTTCTTTTTAGAAATACCAAGGATTTGGTCCGAAAGAGGATTATTGGTAACATGGAATATCTTTATTATATGGTGGCCGTGAGCATGGTTGTACTTAAAGGTCTGTCAGCATTTTTGATTTTATATATATTTCTTCAGAGAGGTTTATAAACTTGCACTGAGGAGGGGGAGGGGGAATTAAATGTAAAAAGTACTCAGCCCTAAAACTTGGCATGCAAAGGATTTAGCTGCCAGAAACTTGGGATTTATCAGTGTTATTTTTATTTTCAATTAAAACCAAATTGGGCTTGGCTTGGCTTCTTGCAGATTAAATAATCTTGAAATGCGTAGCTTAACCCCTTGCTTCTGCTCAGAGGGGTTTTGTGAAAGCAGTGGAAGTACATACGGCCTCTTCTGATCATGTCGAGCTTTCCAAATCAGAGCTGTCCTCGGACGTTTTGCTACCTCGCATGGAAGGGGACCTGATACCGATTTCCCTCCTGAAGGACAAACGGTTGGTATTTTAAAGCCAAGTGGATCTCACAGCCGAAATGCTTGTACCCAAGGCTGAACCAATGCTGGCATCAGAACGAGAAAATCGCACTCAGATCAGGAGGGCGGGAACAAGCTTGCCTTTGAAGCTCTTATGCAGCATGTGAAACACAGTGTGATCAGTGTTTAGAGTGTGAGACTGAGATTAGGGACAATTGGTTTGAAATCCCCAACAGTCACGAAGCCGCCTAGAGTGGTCTTATAGACCAGATGTAAAGGTAAAGGTAAAGGTTCCCCTTGACAATTTTTGTCCAGTCATGTCCGACTCTAGGGGGTGGCGCTCATCCCGCTCTTCAAGCCATAGAGCCAGCGTTTTGCCCAAGACAATCTTTCCGTGGTCACATGGCCAGTGCGACTTAGACCAGATGGGCGGGGTATAAATCAAACAAACAAACAAACAAACAAATACAAATATTTTTTTAAAACACCATAATAAAAACGGTAAAGAAAACCAGATTCAAAGCAACAAGGCACAAGACTCCATTTCACCCCCTCCTTGTCCCAATTACTAACAAAAAGTTTGTCTGGATAGAATGGCTTTTGCTTGCTTGCAGAAGGAGAGCAAAGATGGAGCCAGCCCAGGCTCCAGTGGCAGGGAGTTCCAGGGTCTGGGAGCAGTGACAGAGAAGGTCCTCTCCCATCTTCCCACCAAATGCACCTCTGAAGGTGGTGGGACTGAGAGAAAGGTGTTCCCTGATGATCTTAACACCCAGGCAGGCTCTTAAAGGCAGAGACAGTTCAAACCTTTAGAGCTTTATAGGTTAAAACCAGCACTTTGAATTGTGCCTGGAAACAGATTGTATGCATGCAAAGGATGATATCTCTATGTATAAAAGGTTTGTGTCCATGTGACTCTTTGACTAGTGTCAAGAACATTACTATAGATTTATGAGATATTTAAAAGGAGCAGTCACAACAGATTATCTGAAAATACAGTGTAGAGTCTTTTGTCTGGTTAAAGAGGAACAAATTCAGCATGGCACGGCATTTGTTGCAATATACGCTTGACACTCCTTAAGGGGCTCTTCGCTGGTTTTGTTGTAACAGACCCACTTTCTGGAAATTCTGGAAATATTCGGTGTGCTTTTGCAACCCCACTCACACCTTGTAATCCCCTTTGCTCGATGGTTTAGCTTGCTTTCTGTTCTTCATTGCTCTACCACATCCCCAGGGTGTCTCCTGATGAGGAAGCGTTTCCTAGTTCCTCCCCTCCCTCCATATAAGAATAGCAGTTTCCTTGCCCTCGGAAATCTGGCCATATTACGGGAAGATCTTGTGAGACCTGCAAAAAGTCTTACAGGATTTATCAGGAAGAGCAAGAGACAGACACATTGAGCGGCCATTCAGTAGCAATACATGGAGGAGCAAAGCCTTGGTCTTCTTCCTTTCCGAATAATTTTAGGCCAGGGTGGCTGAGAGGCCCCCTTTACAGAGGACAATCCTCTATTTGAAAAGCTGCCAGAGGAAAATCCTACAGTTGAAGACATCCCATAATTGAAGGATTTGTTCAAGCCTGGCGGAAAGATAAAGAACCATAAGAAGTGAGATTAGAAAACTGTCCATCAGCAGTTCGGACTTGGATGCAATTAGCCAGATGCATAAATGATTCAGTCCGAGATTTTGGGTGCCTAGACCTTTGTGTGCCATCTCTTATATATCTTTGTATTTGTTATGGTGATGGCATAAAGGTTCTGGGAAACACAGGGGCAAGAGAGAGCCACAGGTTGCTAATTTGTGAAGATTTGAAGGCAAAGGACCATGGTGTGGCAAAGGTCTGTAGCAGAAGCGGCTGATGCTCAGATTTCAATTTGGTGGATGTGAACGAGCATCAAAAAGCTCTCCTATTTACCCTACTGTAGTACAAAGGAATATTGCTTCCTCAGTTAAAACTTTTTCCACGCAGTTCTGCTACTGCAATGATTATATACATACAGGGCAATACAGCCAACCCCCCCCCCCCCCCGTTTTCCTCTTGAAGGCTAAAGCCAAAAACCCTTTATCATGTTCACTCAACATAGCAATGCTTTCCTTCTCCATGTACTTTAAGCACAGTTAAGTTATTTAAAGCCCTTTCTTCACACCGTACAATTTCTTCTTTCCTTCATGTCTCTCAGCATTTTGTATTTATGGTCAGTGGAATTGTATCTTTCCTGTACCAAATCATACACAAAGGATAATACTATTCTGTTTTGTCTGTTGACAAGATCTTCAAATCCTTCAGCCCCACGGACATATAATCAAAATTTAAAGGAGAATGTTTCATATATATATATATGGAACATATATCTATATATATATTTGGATTTAGCTAGGGCTTTGACACCATGGAAACTGGGCCCTAGGCAATGAGACTCTGCCATCTAAATATTATCCCTTGACTTTCAATTTGCCTTATATATTTGTCTGTTTCATGAAGCTGATTTTTTCCAGCAAGTTATTTGGGACTTAAGGGCTAGCTCAGATGCCTCTCAAACATTTTCAGTACAATACTTATGGAAAAGCTGATATTTTTGAAATACCAACAAACAATGCAGTTCTCATTTTGACATGCTGAGCAAAGAGAGAGATTGGGCATGCATTGTAAGGACCTTGTGAGCTTGAGTTTACATGTGTCTCTGTGTGCACTCATCTACTCATACATGCAATGTGTTTATGTACAGATCTGTGGCACGTTTGTATAGGCACATGCCAGAACAGCCAATTTGCATTAGTTATTCAGTCATTCATTATGGGATAGGCAAAAGGCAGCCTGTAAATCAGTGGTTTCCAACCTCGGGTCCTCAGATGTTCTTGGACTACAATTCCCAGAAATCCTGGCCTGCACACCTAGAGATGAAGGCTTCTGGGAGTTGTGGTCCAAGAACACCTGGGTTACCCAAGGCTGGGAATCACTACTGTAGATTACATGTATTCCCTCAGAGGTCCAGATGCACCAATTGAACCACAAGGTAACGCAGCCTGTCCAAACCACAGCATTTTTTAAAAAGTGTTTGGACTACAAAAGTTCACTTGTGCCCTTTAAGAAGTGTGGGAGGCAATTCTGACATGATTAGGCTGTCAGACCCTATATCCTTCAGTCCTAAAATGTAGACTTTGGATTAGAGATGGGTGCGAACCAGGAAACCAGTACAAGTGGTGCCCTGCTTGACGATTACCCTGCTCCATGATGAATCCACTTTACGATGGGATTTTTGCGATCGCAAAACGATGTTTCAAAAGGCAATTTTCGCTTCACGATGATCGGTTCCCTGCTTTGGGAACCGATTCTTCGCATTACGACGATCTAAAAACAGCTGGTTGTTGGGTTTCAAAATGGCCGCCTGCTGTGCAAAATGGCTCCCCGCTGTGTTTAGGATGGATTCCTTGCTTAACAGGCACTGGGAAATGGCCGCCCTATGGACGATCTTTGCTGGACGATGAGGTATTTCGCCCATTAGAATGCATTAACCAGTTTTTAATGCATTCTAATGGGGTTTTTTACTTTCGCTTGACGACTATTTCGTTGTACAGCAATTTTGCTGGAACGGATTATCGTCATCAAGCGAGGCACCACTGTAGTTTGTGATGGCTCATGGTTTGTGGCTAACCATGAACTACAAACCATCATGAACCCGCAGAAAAATGAACTGGTTCATGGTTTCTTTTTTTCTGGTTTGTGCCCATCTCCGGTCCAAGGCCCCTTTCCCATTGTCCCCATCGTCTCCCTATTTGGTTCCGCTCCTCTTCCTCTTCCACCACCACCACCATCATCAGAGACAGTGGGCCCGGATTCTCTTCCAGGAGCCAGGCGTGCTGCCTCTGCACATGTGGTTGCTGCCCAAGTCATATATCTTCACAATAACCATCCCAGCCGTGAAAGCCTTTGAGAATAAAATAAATAAACATTTCAAAAGGAAAATTTTGGGATTCTACAGGATGTTGGCCTGTGGTGTGAAATACACCTAAGTAATCAAGCTGCATGTCCTTGTCAACCCTAAAAGTTACCAACACTTATTCTAGTCTTCCAACCCTTCTAACCAAATTCTAGCCAGTTCCCTCCTGCTAACTAATAGATTTTCCATTCTTCTTCCACATACACACAGAGCAACCCTTTTCTTCTGCACGGGCCAGCTTGCTACTTTTAACCAACTTTTTTTTAAAGTGCCAATCAACCGGTGTTATTTCTTGTCTACCTGAGAATGGCAGTGTTTAATGATAGAGAGAGAAGGCACAGAGGAGGGTCTGCAGCTTAATATCCTCTCTTCTCTGAACCTGTCTGTTCTGCAAGTGACCCATATAGAGAAGAGCTGTGTCAGCTTCTCAGCTAACCAGCAATCACTGACAGACGGATACCTTCTACTGCAAGGCTGGGTGAAACGCCTGCAAAAAAAAGGGCCAGCTGTTCCAGAGCCTGCCATCATCCTCACATTTGTGAAATCTTTTAATCTCTGGGTAGAAAAGAGCAGCATCTACAATAATATGTACTTTCAGGATTGCTGGAATGGATTTCAGAAAAAAATTAATGGAAGAGCGCTTGGGTGTTATTTTACTTTTTTGGTTTTTTTGCAATCGCGTTGGGAAAGATGCAAAAATTATAAAGAGAAATAGCATGTTTCTGAGGAGCAGGTAAAAATAATCGTTGACATCATGGCTTTAATTAGAATAATAAACAAGAATATACACTTTTGAGACTCAAACAGTATATACGTAAACATAAGCAAGTCTTTCTGGTGGCAACTTCAGAGGAGGCATGGATCACCCTCTTAGCATATTCCATGCTTAGCTCTTTTGCTTCTTTTGGGGAGGTGGGAATAATCTTCTGTGCCAGGCTGTAACTTGCATGGAGATGTGTCTGTAGGAA
This sequence comes from Pogona vitticeps, assembly GCF_051106095.1. Lineage (NCBI taxonomy): Eukaryota > Metazoa > Chordata > Lepidosauria > Squamata > Agamidae > Pogona > Pogona vitticeps. Next base: position 9,919,117 of record NC_135785.1, read on the forward strand.
CTCATTTGTCTAGAACACACAACATTAACTTCCATAGTAGGAGCTGTGAGTCGTAAAACAGAATGACTATTGGTAGAAGGTGGCCCAGTGTTAAGAACTGAGCGAACCAGATGAGGAGACCACAGCCCAGATATTTAATGACCCTATTGGACTTCTTTCTATCTGCAAGTATGTGATGGTTGGACTATCAGCCACCCCTTGGTTATCAAGAGACTTCTCTCAAATTCCAGATCAGTGTATAATAAGATGTCCATTTGTGATTTGATCATGGCATGAATAACAAAGATCTAGCTGGGGAAAGGTGATGGAGGTTCTGTGCTGTAGTTATGCCTGCTCAGATATGTGGTTCAGAATCAGGGAGTCACTCTGGTATGTAGGAGGCTCACTATTCTCACCAACCTCCTTAATCAGTTGAATGCCAGTCTAGTGCTGGGCCAGCGGGAGAGACCAACATGAGATGAGATGATGGAGGGAACCTTGAGGATAATGTTGAAGCAATGTTGAGGACCCGTAGGTTGTGTATACTTTTTTAACATTGAGGCAATGTCATCTAGGTTGGCTCAAGACGTCACAGTCACTATGGGGTTGTCCCAGCATGTCATTGGCCCAACATGCATAATAGAATATGCTTTGGATCTGACTTTATCTGTCAGATGGGTAGAAAGTTCCTTCGTCATGGGCAGGTCACCCTTTATTGAGATTTTGATTTAGAGTAGAATTCCCTCTCTGTGAAGGTGGAATAGCCATTAAAAATGGTCTGTTCCCAGGAACTATTTGATCCGGATGGTTTCCAGAGGGCTCTAAGTGGTTTCAAGCTGATAGGTGCAAGCACTCCGGGGAAAGCCCAGCTTAGTTTGTAGGATGGAGAGATGACACATACACTTGACATAGTTGCTATTGAATTCCTTAACATTATTAGTATTACATTAACAGTATTAGATATGTGGAATAATCCTGGATACGACAGCAAGGAATCGGTCTGAGGTAGGGGTTGAGCTAAGGTGGGAGGATGGACCAATGAATGCAATCAAACACTAGTACATGTTCAAGTCTTCTTGATGGTGGAAAGGCAGCCAAGAAATGTTACATCTGCATCATAACTTCTTCATTCTATCTTGCAGAGACTTTCTGTGCACTTCAGGGCCTATTACTGGTTGGTTGGACCAAAGAAGGTCAAAAACAATAAAGAAGACCCCCAGCCTTTCCCTTGTATTTGTTGTGTTATATGCATATGTACTTGTATGAACAAGGAGACATCATAACATCAAGGGAGTATCTGCTTCACTGGATCACCTGTCCAACTAGTCACTAAGGAGCAATTTACTGCAAAATATACAGCCACAGGAATTTTACATGAACCAAATGGTAGAAAAATCCATCTTCTTCAGCAAATCAGGTGGCAGCTGTCAGTTGCAGTTTTTAGGCCGCGGGAGTTCCTCAGAACCCAGATTTCTACAATGCAATTTATTTCTTAATCCCACACATGCACACCTACAGAGAGAGAGAGAAAAATAAATAAAATATGTATGTAAACAGATACAAATTGCAAAGAAACTGCATGCATAGGATGCATGTCTGAAACCAACATGAAGAAGTAACATTTGGTGGTTTATGGTAAATTGAAGTGGAAAATGTTATTTTTTTTGTACTAACTTGCTGAGGGATTCTGGGAACTATAGTTTAAAAAAAAGAGAGAACAATGTCAGAAAAAGTTTTTTAAAATGATGTCCACTTTTTGGCAAAAAGACAGGCAGAGGGAAGGAGCTACTGAACTTTACTGGCAAAGGTTTTTCATTATGTGGCAGGTTCAACCTCCAGAAGAAAGTTCACTTTGCTTTCAGGATTGCAATTACAGGAATCATTTACATGGGTATTTTTTTATGCAACCAGCCTTTCGTTATGTCACTTTCATAATGGGCTTTTATTTCAGAGGATGTTTAGACAAACGTATTGTGACAAAAATAAATTAGTGGTTGCTTTAATTCCCTCTCAGTCCCTACCCCTTCCTGTCCTTAAAACATCCTTATCCTACAGATATAAAATGATTTATGGATCTTTGGTTTTAGAAGGAAAAAATAAAGATACAGCCTCCCCCCCCACCCAGTGAAGACCTGAAGTATGTTCAGAGAAAGCTGATATAGTTGGAAATGCCAGCAGGCTTCGAGTCCTGAAACCGAAATGCTTGTTGATTTTGGCTGAATGCATCTGTTGAGTACCGAGTGACATTTACCTATGCAGGCAGCATCTTGGATTTCAACACAAACTAATCTAGCCATCCTTTTGGCATCCATCATTTCCAGTGACCCCAGCTAAAGAGCAGCATGCAACACCTTGTATGCTTTTGCACTCAGGTGGGGTATCAGCTAGCAATTAGAGCTAGTAATGCGTCCAAGGCATATTTGAAGGAAAAGGGTGACCTGCAGTTTGCACATATTGTCAAACAAAGGGAGACTTAGATCATAAGAAGAATGTCTTCAGAAGCCCTCACCCAGCTCCTAATCAAGTCCTATCTTGAAAAGAAAACAAGGAGAGCAATATGTCCAACATCTTTCCCCATTCGTATCCATCTGTCCATTTCAGTGTTGCTTAAGAAAACACATTTGGAATGGGGATTTGCTTCTTAAGGTGTCACACTCGGTTTTTGGAGAGTTCGATTGTCAAATAGATGTCGGCAGTAAGCATAGAGGCCTAATGACCGGACCTACAGACAGGAGGAGAGAAGCAAAAAGGTCATTTCCTGAAAGGCAGTCTTCAGTGGAATACTCATTTTCTACTGGTTTACTTTATTTTGCTATTATGTTTTATTGTCAAGCCTTAATTTAGTGAAGAATGCTGGTGGACAATCCTATTGTGTTGAGTTCTCTGTGAACGTTAGGAACGACATGAGCATTTTCATTAGAATGGGATAACCTTGTTGAGTTCCAGTGTGGAAGAATAACAATGATGGCTGCATGCACAACCACAAAAAGTAGACATTGATACTGGACTAGAAAAATATATCCTCTTACACATACATAGGCTGTATAAAGTCCAAATACTTTTGCATAGGAAGAAATGAAGATTGCGGTCCTGCATCTGCTTAACTGGGAAGATGCCTCATTGAACAGCGGCGCTACTTCTGTGCAAATTTTAATGTTTCCATATGGTAAAAAAAGGCAGGCAAATTTAAAACCAAAAATAAAGCATGCTAACATTTCCTCTAAGTTTCAGACTCGTTGGGCAGGGCTCTGTGTATATGTGTGTTATGGTAATTGCATTTGTCTCATGGTGCAGTGGATAAACTGCAGTGTTGCAGCTAAAACTCTTCTCACAACCTAGGTTCAATCCCTGGTAGCTGGCTCAGCCTTTCATCCTTCCAAAGTCAGTAACCCCACTGCATGGGGTTCCGTTGTAACCAGAATCAAAGGGGCAGAAAATGATCACTGTGGGTGCACGGAAGAGGAGGGGGAGCTCTGCGCCGAGGGGGCAGAGCCGTGTGCCTATGCGGAGGTGCGCATGTTAAGAAGGAACCTTGAAACATACCAATTAAAACAGAATGAAATTGTTTAAAATATGAGAAACTAAATAATTGTACATCAAAATACTACCTTATGTCCTGAATGAATATCTAGCTCGTTATGAGCCTCCTTTGATCTGCTTTGTTGGTGTCTAGTTTACTTTTAAAAATTAATTAAAATATTTGTAGACTTTACTTCACTCTCAGAAATCCCAGGGGCTTGTACACAGCACGTGTGACAAATATGGCCTTCGCTTAAATAAAATACAATGTATATTCGATAAAACATTTTAGAGACCGGTAAGACTATAGGTGTACCTATAAATATGATTTATTGTTCATTATGTTTCCATTGCTTTGCATAACTGTAATAATATAATAGAATAAATGGATAATTCCTTTAATAAAGTGCAGAAAGGGCTAAACAAAAGAACATTTTTTCCGCTTTCTTCAAAATAAACCCACATACACTTCTTGTATTTACTTATTTTCAAAATACTTTTATATCACTTCCTATATTTGGAGATGACAAGAGAGGGTATAGACAGCAAAGCTCTGAACATGATTAAACTAGTCAGACATCTACAGTCCAGTAGCTGTGCTAGTTACATTCCTGGACCTCATTAAAATCTCCCCAAAGCTTAAGAACAGCAATTTTCTATTTTTTTTTTTTTTGGAAAGAGCATTTATGGTATGGTGGTGATTAGTGTATCAGATTAGAATAGGGTGGCCATATGAAAAAAAGAGATAGGGCTCCCATATATTTAATATTTGTGTGGAAGAGACAAGCTGCTCTGAAGATGACAAGCTACACATGCCGAAATTCCCTCTTCTACACAACTACTAAAAATGCAGATGTTCTGCCCTCTTTTCCTTCTGGCCACCTTAGAAGCAGAGTGGGCCTGGAATTTTTTACTGCCTCCCACTTTAATCCGAGACAAAGCATTGTTGTGAGGATGAAACAAGTGTGTGTGTGTGTGTGTGTGTGTGTGTGTGTGTCTCTCTCTCTCTCTGTGTGTGTGTAAAAACTTGTGTTACCCTGAACTCTGGGGAGGAAAGGCAGGATAAATTCATAATAAACCTCTTTAGCATTTTAAAGAAACACATTCTGGATCCACTGGTCTGCTGTGTATGTTGCAGAAGATCCTGGGGAGATCTCTGAGAGCTACAGGTGAGGCCCGTTGACCCAGATAATGAATCACAGGAAATGTGGGCAACTGAAAATGTGACTGAGAACATAGCCAGTAGTTTCCTATGGCTACGTATTTTGGGGGATGATTGGCAGCTGTGGGCGAACCGTCTTTCCGAGATGGACCTTGAACCTTATGATGAGCTATCTTAGTGTAAATCAAGAAAGGGAAGCATATCGGACAGCGGTTCCCAGCCTTCTCAGGTGTTCTTGGACTGCAGTTCCCAGAAGCCTTCAACACTAGCCATGCTGGCTGGGGGCTTTGGAAGTTGCAGTCCAAGAAGACTTGGGTTACTCAGGGTTGTGAACCACTGAGATGCTCTTGGACTACAGTTCCCAGAAGCCTTCACCACCCCTCTGCTAGCCAGGATTTCTGGGAGTTGAAGTCCAAGAACATATGGGGGCCCAAGGTTGGGGACCACTGATGGGGGATCAGAGACAAAGAAGGCCCGATAAATCTCCTCAGCCAAGAGCTCCTTCCATGCTTCTCCTCTGTTGTTGTCATCGATATCATAATGGCCGTCAAATCCACAGATGGAGGCTTTGGGCAAAATGGCTTTTCTCCCTGGCAAATTTACCATATTCTGAGAAGGAAAAGTATCCTGACATAGATGTTAGTCAGAGTCCAGGGCTGAAAATGGGAAAGCATGCGATTACAAGTGGATTATTTGATTATTCATTTGCCTTCGGGAAGGGAAGCAAGATATAAAAGCATGCTGCATTCTAGGTGTATGGAAAGGACCCCTGAGGTCTGGAAGGCACATCGTTGTATGCTACCACATCCTCATTCTCTCTCTCTCTCTCATGCACATGCAAAGAGCTCAAGGGAAGACACTTCTATAAATAAAAATATCCCACCCACCCTTCATAGAAACCTTTGGGGAATGTAGTGTGTGCGTGTCTGTTTTTGTAAGATATTTCTGTTCAATTAGGCCACATGGTACAGTGGCTTTATATGAAAGGCGGCCTAGAGACAGAGCGAGCGAGCGCAGGATAGGTCTGTGGAAGTGAGAGTACGTGGTAATGATAACAACGCTGCTCCGGTTGTAAGTGTCATCACCCCTTATTCTTAATCAAAAGGCTTCCAATCCCTTCTCAAGGCACGTCCGCTGGAAATGAAGGGACTGCCAGAGGAATCATTTGAATGTGGCAGCCCTTGATAATGATGAAATGAATAAAAGGTTCAGTTTTCCCCCTCCTTGTTTGGGTGAGGATGAATTCAGCACATGGCTCATGAAAAGGCAGTGGTTTAATAGCGCTGACGGCAGCCACAAGGGCTTCTAGTTATCTGCTGTGCGGCCTCCTTTGGGGAGATAATGGCTGCAATAAGGGCTTCCCCTCAGCCTGCTCTCAAGGCCTGCCAGAGCAGAGGAAGCCGCCTGAGATTCCAGAGCAAAACCTGGAGGAACTGAAGGCCAGATTCATTCAGTCACCTTTCGAGCTTATTTAAAGTCAGTCCATGTGGAGAAGACACCAACGGAAGCATTGCACCCAGATTTGTGTGCTGTCGCATGCATCTTCAAATGCCAATGGCAATGACAATGTATAGGATTTAGACTCTCCTTTATGTTGTGTTTCTCAGTCTAAAGACCCTCAAATGATTATTCTCTGGGTTCGGACTTGCTGGGCCAGAGTTGAAACCTGGCAGCAGCTTTCATATCTTTGCGTTTAAGGGGAAGGGTCTGTAATGAGAAACCCTTGGTGTGACCCTTCTCTCCGCAATAAAACTTGTGGCAGCTGCTGTATTCCTTCCCAACCCTCTGTCCCTCATCTGTGTGACATTATGTCATGCCTGTAAGGCCGTCCACACACGAACATAGATATGGCGTATGAATCCCTTATGGTGCAATTTGGATCAGTAAACAAAAGGAAATTTTTTCTGCATGTGTTTCTATTTATTTATTTATTTATTTATTTATTTATTTATTTATTTATTTATTTACTTACTTACTTACTTACTTACTTACTTACTTACTTACTTACTTACTTACTTACTTACTTACTTACTTACTTACTTACTTACTTACTTACTTACTTACTTATTTATTTATTTATTTATTTATTTATTTATATATATCCCGACCATCTGGTCTGGTCAACCACTCTACTTAGATCAAGACATTGCCCCCCCCCTTAAGAGCTGTTGCACACCTTTCTGGTCCAGCGGGAAAGCATGCATTCTTTTTGGCATGCTTGTTGTTTAGCTTATTTAGCCAGGAGACAGAAGCCTCAGCTTCAAAAACTACCCTCATGGCTGCAGATTCTGAGGGAGACTGAGAAAGTGGGGGGAGAACCAGGAAAGGGAAGCAAGGAGGGAGGGAGAAAATGGAATGGTACCAACAGAGGGAGAGAAGAGCAATATAAAAAAGTTATTTCACTTCCCCTGGCCCCTTCCACAGATGATCAGGGTAAGCTCTTAATTGACAGCTGACTGGGCTACCAGGGATTTGCTGTTTGGATGGGAGGAGCATGCCAACTGACACATTGCTCTTCCGCTGGACCTCAACAGACCTGTTGAAGCTTGATCCAACCCCCGACCCAAAATGCCCAGTCTGGACAATCTCTGTGTGTCTCACAGATATGGCCTGCATCTTAAGATGTTGAGGTGAGGCCTTTCTCTCTGTCCCAGCACTCTCACAAGAATATTTGGTAAGGTCAAGAGAGAAGCTGCCTTCTTGGTGACTGTACCCAAGCTATGGTGCTCCAGCACAAGGGAGAACAGGCTGTTCCCCACTGTCTTTCTTCTGGCAGACAAAGGCCTTTCATATTCACTCAAGACATAAGGCACACAAAAGATCAGCTAACGACACCCATCAATCACAGTGACAGACCTTCTCTCCCCCTTATCACAACAATGCACCCACAACAAAAACATGCTGATCACCATAATCACCCAATCTCCTGAAAAGGACAAAAGCTGATCCCACAGCTATAAATACTCAACTATCCCACAAATTGCAACTCAGCACAGACAGAGTTCTGACTCCTGTCCTCTGAGGATGCTGGCCACAGAGAGTGGTGAAACATTAGGAAGAAAAACCTTAATAACATGGCCAAACAGCCCAGAAAACAACCAAAGGCCTTTCTAAAAGGCCTTTGGCCACTGACTGACTGCCTTTTAATGATGGGAGTTCAACCTCTTTTTGGTTTTGCTGCTTTTAAATGGTTTTAAAATTGTAATAATTCAGTGCTTGTTTTAATGTGATTATTTCACAGAGTTGGGCTGAATTCTGTTAACAACAAGATGCATGCAAGGGTGATGACACAGCAGTTATTTGCTTCCCTGCACACTGTGGGGACTGGCCTCACACCTGATTTTGACACCAATAGACAACTGATTGCGTGAAGGAGAATCTGTACTGGGGGAGGTACAGAGATGTTTACATGATTGCCCCTCCATGATTGCCTAAACCAACAGGATTCTGGCCATTGTGTGTGTGTGTGTGTGTGTGTGTGTGTGTGTGTGTTTACGGTAATTGCATTTGCCTCATGGTGCAGTGGTTAAACTGCAGTGTTGCAGCCAAAACTCTGATCCCAACCTAGGTTCAATCCCTGGTAGCTGGCTCAGCCTTTCATTCTTCCGAAGTTAGTAAATTGAGTACCCAGCTTTCACAGGGAGGGGAGGTGCAATTTGGAGCCTGCATAATTAAATTGTAAACCACCCAGAGAGAGCTTTACGTGCGATGGGGCCATATATAAGCGGCATACTTTTTGTTTTTAAATTTTCCATTTATGTTGTAAGCTTCTTTGAGCCCTGCAAGAGTGAAAGGCAAGGTATTAAATAAATCATGTAAGAAAGTACAGCTTTTTTAAAAAAAATCTTAACAGTGGCAGGTTTTTTTTAAAAAAGCTGATAGTATTAATATAGTCTGAGATGGTGAACTCATGAGTTAAGAGATTAGAAACAATGAAAGGTCTAAAATGTATGATTTCACTTTTCTTTCGCCACTTGGGGGTGCAGTTACACAACCATCAACCATGGAAGATGGGCTGATTTCCCCAAACGCATAGTTAGAAAATCTGTTTTATAAAAAGACCATGTAAAATTCACCTTTTCTCACACATGTTTCAAAACTTTGCTGTTTGACTTGAGGTATGGAATGAACAGTAAATAGGGTTTGCCATGCTTACACATCGTAGAACTGGCTTAATGAGAGGAGCTATTTTAAAATGTCCCTTGCAATAAAAATGGCCTTGGCTTCTATTCACATCTTTTAATCCACATGGGTGGAAAAACATTGCTTGGTAACTAGCAGATCTGGTTAGGCCTGTGGTTCTAGTCTATGATAGAAGTGGGTCCTGTCCCAATTTCTTTCCACTTTGAAAACTCAATTCGTCACACAGCATTTAGAGCACTGGGAAAGTCCCCAAATGACCAACAATCTTCCACACAAGGAAATTCCTTGCACCCTCTCAAAAAAGAGCAGATCTAGGAGTAACTCAAATTCCAGAATGGCTATTATTAGTCTCTTAGCCACTGTTTTACAAATTTTCATTGTGTTGAAATCCAAGAGGAAAACAGAATGTTAAAACACCTTCAGCTGGATCTTTGACATCTAAGCCTGAATTCAATAGTAACCCTGTGTTCTTGCTTCTTTTTGTGACAGAAATTTCCAGGAACACGTTTTATTAAATTAAAAGCACCATCAGAGCAGAATCCAGGTGCTTATGATCTTTTGGAAGCCATCGGAGGCATTTCTCATCAACCATTATTGGTGCTCTGCTGGCTAAGGGGCTAGACTAGATGATCCATAAGGTCCCTTCCAGCTCTGCTCTTTTAAGCCTGGTTTTACGGGTTCAACCATCAATGCCAAATATTACTGTGCATTATTGATGAAGTTGAGGCAAAACATCAAGGAAAAACATTGAGGAAAGCTCTCCAAAGGTGTCATCCTTGTCACACACTGCAGGTGAAACAATGGCAAAACTGACATCCTTAGGCTTTCACGTGATCCACCCTATTCTCCCGACCTGGATCCTTCTGACTATCTGTTCCCCAAACTCAAAAAACACCTAAAGGGACAACAATTTGGGAGTTTTCTGGAGACAACTAAGGCTGCAAATGAGTGGTTACACCAGCAGTCGGAAGAATATTATTTGCAGGGACTTAAGAAGCTTCAGGACAGATGTCCCAAGTGCGGGGGGGGGGGGGAGAATATGTAGAATAGTGTGGCAGTTACAGCTTCCTAGCTCAATTTTTTTTCTGGGAAAGGCTCAATACTTATCAGCACCCCCTCGTACTATTACTATTAGTATTCCAAAGCTTGAAGAACCACAACTAGCCCATCCCTCCATCAGCCATTGCCAGAATCTATGCCACTGTTGTGTTTTTTTAAATATAAAGTGTAACTGACTGCGTTTGCATATAAGGATGTCAAGCATTATGATAAAAAAAACAACACACAGAGATTAAAAAATGGTATTCTCCTGTGTGTATACGCTTGTATGTGTGCCAGCAGTGAAAGTCAATAAGAATGATTAGAGATGGGGTTATTCATAATCGTATACGAATAACCCCATCTCTAATAATGATCACTTGATATTTGTTAAAAACATTTTAAAAATTTTCACTGTTTAAAACACATGTCGAATAAAACAAATTCACAGTGCTTTGGCATTTGATGTTTTTTACATAAGTTTGTACTTGACACTGTTATGTTAGTATATTATATTATTCTTAAACTTGACTGGCATAGTTACTCAAAGAGACCTATCTCATTTAACGAATACACCTGTCAGCCCCATCCTAACAGTACCACATGTTTGATCCTATCAAGTATCATCCATCACGTATCTAACACTTACCGGACAGAACTATATCCTATCACATATCTGAGCCTATCTGACCATCTCCTAGCTGCCACTTGCTTCATATAACTATCTGGCTAACACCAGACAGGTTCTGATTGGTCCAAAGGCTTCACTATGCAAATATATTCCAGTCCTTCCCATCCATCCATCCATCCATCCATCCATCCATCCATCCATCCATCCATCCATCCGTACATACGTACATACATACACTGTGTTGTACAATTACATATTCCAAGAGGAACCACCACTACTGCCAAATCCCTTCGTTCAACACAATAGAAATAGGAAAATATCTCCCCTGATACCGTCCAGTTAGTAAAAAATTAACAAGTTTTCTGCAGAAAATACATAGCTCTCCCTGCATCCTTTTTTTGTCTCTAGCATGAAAGTCTCCAAGATATGTTATATTTGCTATTGAGGTTCTTTTCGTTCCTTTTTTTTTTGCCCCCAAAGGAATTAATAGCTGTCCAGGGTTTTGTGTATTTGGTTCCAGATCTTGATCAGATGGAAGAAAGCACCAGTGAATAAATATGAGGCTTCCTTGTGTTCTCTTTGGTGGCATTAGCAACCGCAAGGGGTGTGTGCGTGTGCGTGTCTGCGTGTGAGTAGGGGGGGGAAATGTCTGCATGTAACTGAAATCCTCCCCACAGGATTTGTTTAGTGTGAGAGAATGATTAGCAATTGCTAGTGATTAGTAATTTTCTCCCACAGATGGCTTTTCTGCATTCCTGTAGAGCTTCACGTACACAGCAGCTCTGCCAACATGTTGCAAAGGCAGAAAACACCATGTGGCAGAGAAGGCGAAAAAAATCTGGCAGCCTTTCCCCCCTCACACATTTTCTACCTCTCCTTTAGTCTTATTGTTATAAACAAGCAGCCTAATCGCACTGACAAATAAACAGTGGAGAAAAAAAGGTGCTCAGTTCTGAATTATTTTGTACACATGCAGAGAGAATCATTCCATCTAAATCAAAGTTTGTTGGGGGGGGGGTCAGGGCTACATTAAAAGACGCATGAGGTCGGGGAAGGAATCCTTGATGAATGATGCAGCTTAGCAGTGGAGTTCTGCTTCCCCAAGAGGTCAGAAATATGTTGTAGGCAGCATTTATACAGTGCTTTCAAAATCTTCAAAGTTTCTTCATGTGTAGTATGGTGTTCTAATCTCTACAATAAACCTGTTAAGTTGGGGGGGGGAAGGAATCGGAAGGCCCTCTGCTTAACTTAAAAAGTGATCAGTTCAGGCCTCTGGCTTGAGTGAGATGTCTCTTCTCTAGAAGCCCAGGAGAAAGGGAGGAAGGTAAGAGAAAAAGAAGACAAGAACAAGATGCCAACCAAACTACTTTCAGTTTCGACTCTACCCAGCATGGCTTTGCCCCGTCCATAGGCGTTATGTGGTCCCGAACAGTTTCCTCCTATGGAAATTTGTCCCCAGGCTAAAAATAGGTGCCCCACCTCTGGTGTAAGGTAAATCAGAGTTATTATCTCCTTCAGCAGACCTTTTAGCAACAATTGCACAATGGTGTGTGTTTGATAACAATGGGGAGATAACTTGATCAATTTAAAGGCCAGTTGTACTATCGTAGAAGAGTGAAGTTGGGCTTATAACGCCATCAATTCCAACCCCCTGCTCGATGCAGGAATACGAATCAAAGGTTATCTGCCAGGGGGTTGTCTAAGTTTCTCTTGAATGCCTCCAGTGTTGGAGGTAATTGGTTCCATTCTTGTACTGCTCTAACAGTTAGGAAGTTTTTCCTGCTATTGAATCAAAATCTGGCTTTCTGTAACTTGAGTCCATTGTTGCGTGTCCTGCACTCTGAAATGATCGAGAACAGATCTTGCCCCTCCTCTGCATGGCAGCCTTTCAAATATTTGGAAAGTGTTATCATATTGCCCCGCTTTCTTCTTTCCTCAAGGTTAAATGTGCCAAAACAGTGTGAACAAGAGCATTACTGTTGGGAGAGCTTTGGAGGCTGATGGCTACAACACAAAATTGGCAATAAGTGTATTGCTTGAAAGAGAAGTAGTATGTGTCTTTCCTCACTAGTGTTGCCAGATGGCGATTTTCCGTAATTGAAAAGTTCCCCCATCCTCTCCCTTGGCTTACACACCTTCTGGATGATGAAAGGAATCACAAAGGAGCCTCAAGTCCTTCTACATCATGAGCCTTATGAGATGTATGGTACACAAACAGGATTTCAGCCCACATGTGAAGAATTTTTATGGTTCTTTTTTTTTATATGGAAATTCTTCATCTCTTTGCAGAGACAAAAGATCACTTCTCAGGTGGGTTAGAAGTGATTTTACTTTATGGTCCAATTACTTGAGCTGCAAGAATAATATTCTGCCTCACCCAGAAGCCATGTTGAAGGTTTAAACCCATTTAGATTGATGAGATTGACCAAGCCTTGGTTTTATTTGAAAATTCCTCTTTTCCCTCAAAGGCCAATCTCTGCCTCATTCTCTTTTAAAGCTCTTTTAAAGTTCCTGCACCCGTTTAAGGCAGGGGTACTGTAAATCGTTTTTGCCTGGCCTTATTTTTTTTTAATGAATAATCTGGTGTGTCCAAGATTTCAGCCTTCTCTTATTGGGGGCTTCTAGGACATAGCATAGCTAATTTTGATGATGATACACATAATCCCAAAGCCAAATTGACTCCTACAGATGTTCAGAACAAGCCCACAGTGACATATTTTTTCCAACATGCTTTGGAATGCATCCTCCTCTTTGTGGCCCTAACACTACTGATGAGAAGAATCTATCCAATGCCAGGCTTTATGGAACAGAGAAAAAAGTATTTCAACATTACCTGCCTGTTCTCCTCTGCCAGACACTCCTGGGTTGACCCAAGAGCCCAAATGAAGCTACAAACAGCTGTGTTTGTTCTTTTTAATCCTTCATACTACTACAGGTGGATGCTGCATGACAGGCACCTGCTTTTATCTGCTTTTTGCTAGGGCTTATTTCTGAATTTGCTTGGCTATTTACTTCACATCACTGTAAAACAACAACAACAACACACCCTGCCCCAATGTTGTGTGATCAAGTGGAGAGGAAATGTTACTTTGCTGGGGGCTTTTACAGTGGCCTGAAAATAGATATCTGAAAGCATAGCAGGTTTTCTGCAAGCAGGTGCATGTAACAAGACCCTGACTTTATTTTTAAGTGATGGTGCTGCCACTCCCTCCAAAACAAACAGGGCTGAACTGTATGTTACAGAAAACATGTCATTAGAAACTGAAACCTATTATTGTTCAACAACAAGACTCGGGCAGACCTTTGGGACTGAGCAATCATACAAATGAAGCCAGTGCTTACCTCCTGATGATCAATCATAAAGCATATGAAGCTAATTTGAAAACTATGAAGACCACTTTCTTATGAAATTCTCTCTCCTAATAATGCCCTATCTCTAATATATGATATGGTTCTAACAGAGAGAGGAAGGAACAAAACCTTTAAAAATGGTGGGAGAAACTAAGATGGTTGTGGAACTCAGCCCAAATGTGTGCTGTAGTCTGAACTATCTTCCAAGATTCCATTTAGCCAGAGACCTTCAAAGTGCAGTTACCAAAAACAGCACCTCATGAGTAGAGTGATTTGGCCCAGTTTGTCAAAATGTGTATGTGCAGCACCAGAGGTATTGCGTGTTCCCTCCGCCCACCCCCGGTGAGCTGCTCCAGCCACAAGCTGGTGTGTGCTGGGTGAGTTGTCCTTCTGGAGCAGTTGTCCAATCCAGGCAGGAGCCCAGACCTTCCTTCCCCACCTTCTCTGGCAGCTGACCACTCTGGTGCAGAAGTGGGGCAGGGCTGTTTTCTGCACAACCATTGAGCGGGTGGCTGCTGGAGGAGGCAGAGAAGGGAAGCTTGGGCTTCTGCCTGGACTAGACAACCTGGCTAGCGTGCACCAGCTGGTGAGTGGAGCAGCTGGCTGGGGGGTGGGCAGAGGGAAAGAATTTTGACAAAACTGGGCCAAATTGCTTCATGCCCATATCTACTCATGAGCCAAGTTCATCTGAGAGACTTTTTCTCTCTACCTCAATGGCCTCATGTTCTCTTGTAAGAAGCACTCTCAGACACAATGCACTAAGGAGGACAAAACAGAGGGGCAGAAAACGTCTAATCTCCACGCTACAAATGTACTCCAAAGGGAGGGAGCCAAATCTACTTGGCTGCCATTTTAATGTGAACTGACCAAAGTCACACATTCTGGACTGATACACAAACCAGAAACTTTAGTTTTCACAACACCCAAATTTGCAAATGTTCAATCAAAATGAGCGTGCAAAAAGCACATGTGTTGGCTTTCAAACATAAAGGAAAACACTGTAGAAAAAGGCATCAGTTAGCATTTACAAAAAAGTGCATATACTGTATTAGGGGAAAATCATGGGCAATGCATACATGTATCTGCTGCAAAAGATGTAGACTAATTTTCTAGCAGACTTGAAAATATGTTTGCAAGCCAATGCAGAAACAGGGCAGAACAAAGCTGCCCTTGAAAAAAATGGGGTAGAAAGTGAAACATGTACACTTGCACACCCCTTTAAGGTTCTCAAGCCTTTGGAAGTGGGTGGACTCTAGATAAAGAAGCAAACTCAAGAAGAGCCTTGGATAACAATCAAAGAGCTGTTCCAGGTCCTGAAATGCCCACCCGATGCTCCCTGTTTTCCTGCCTCTGGCTGGGCACCAATCCCCTCTTCTCCCACGGTTTCCGATTTCCAATCAAGACGGGACATCAAGGCCCAGCAGGTTAGGAAATCTTGAGCCATAAAGCCGTGGGAAGGGGACCTCTTGGGAATGGAAGGAAAAGGAAGCACTTTGAATTGTAACCCCAGTTACAGTTTTCTGTCTCAAAATGACTCACACTGGCTGCTTTTCTCACCATGGTGTAACATAGAGGGCATCTGTTGACTCCCAAGGCTGCTCTGGGGAGTGTGATTACCTTCACCTGTATGTTAATATCCAGTTCATTGTCAAAACAGTGGTGGCTATTTCGTTTGCAGAAGGAAGCAGGGCAGAGGAAACACTACTAACAGGGCTGTTACTATTTATTTTCTCTGCCCTCATCCACTGGACCCATCACCTCAAGGCAAATAGAAGTGGAAGATATGAAGGCAGATTTTACTTTCTTAGGCTCCATGATCACTGCAGATGGTGACAGCAGCCATGAAATTAAAAGATGCCTGCTTCTTGGGAGGAAAGCGATGACAAACCTAGACAACATCTTAAAAAGCAGAGACTTGCTGACAAAGGTCCGCATTGTCGAAGCTATGGTTTTTCCAGTGGCGATGTATGGAAGTGAGAGCTAGACCATAAAGAAGGCTGAGCGCCGAAGAATTGATGCTTTTGAATTGTGGTGCTGGAGGAGGCTCTTGAGAGTCCCCTGGACTGCAAAGAGAACAGACCTGTTCATATTGCAGGAAATCAACCTTGAGTGGACAGGAAGGACAGATCCTGAAGCTGAGGCTCCAATACTTTGGCTATCTCAAGAGAAGACTCCCTGGAAAAGATGCTGATGTTGGGAAAGTGTGAGGGCCAGAGGAGAAGGGGATGATAGAGGTCAAGATGGATGGACAGTGTCATCGAAGCGACCAACATGAATTTGACCCAACTCCGGGAGGCAGTGGAAGACAGGAGGGCTTGACGTGCTCTGGTCCATGGGGTCATGAAGAGTCAGACACAACAACTAAACAACAACAAGCCCTCGTTATAAGCATCCAGGACAGTGTGCCAGATTCAAAGGATGAACTGAACATCAATCTAAGTATTAAAAAAAATAATAAAACTACCATAAAAGTAAGATATAAGACAGTAATTTAAAACTGGATATACAAGATGCCGAAAGGCAGAAGGAAATAAAAATACGGAGTGGCTCAAAACATGAAGGTAAACCTTGGCAGCCTTCTCTGTGCTGGGCACCATGCTAAAGAAGTTTGTTTTTGGTTGTTGCATTCCCATATGATGGTACTACTCTGAGGAGGTTGTCAGGTAAAGTTTGTAAAGCTTGGGCAAATTGGTAGAAGATGGTCCTTTAGGTACTCAAAGTGTAACTCACTTTGTGTTCCTGAAGATAAATGGCAGCACTTTGTATGTGCCCAGAAATGGGTAGCTGAGCAGGGTAGCTGGTGAGATGTATTCTCTGTAGCTAGCCTCATTCAGTAACCTAGCAGCTGCAATACATTATTAAATGACTCATTAGTTCTGCCAACGTCTCCATGAAAAAAGTAGGATGTGGGAAATAGCAGATTACGGCTATAAGATGTGCCCCATTTTCATTGTTTTTAAAACAAGATGTTTTTAGCCCCTATCCAGGCCATGAAGAGATGCTAGGACGTTTACGAGCAATTCTAGACGCAGGCTTTCTCAAAAGCTGGAAATAACTGCGAATATGGATCAAAGGATTGCTCGCATTTGTGACTCGTAGCTTTGCAAGTGTCATGCCCATAATAAAACATGCAAAAGGAGAGAGATAGTGTACATTTGCACTCTCTCACTCACTCACTTGTTAAGAGGGACTAAAAGAACTATTTAAAGAAAAACTTTTGGGTTTCCACCTTCTTCTGGTAAAAATATTGTGTATACAGATGGGTAAAAGTAGTGGGCAAAGAGATCAAGGAGTCTAACCCAGAAAAGAAACAACCATAAGAGAAAACCCATCATGCTCACATGTCCCCTTAGGGAGCTGATGCTTATTTACCTGAGGCTCCTCCATGCCAATTTATTCCTTTTCCTCCAGAACCCACACAAGAAAATAAGAGAGCTCTATCAAATGATTGATGTATCTGTGCTCTTTTTGTTCATGGCTGAAACCTAATAGCTCTCCTAACCAAATAGACTCAGGCAGCCATTAAAACCTGAACTGTAAAACCTAGAACACCACTGTTTTATTTACTTATTTGATTTATATTCTACCTTGCACGGAATTCTCAAAAGCATTAAAACAATTGAAACATCTTTAAAATATTGAATGTAGTCAACATTAAAAAGTACTGAATGAAATTCTTTTAAACAATTTTCTAAACATCATAAAGGGATAAAAGGATACAGCTCCTTCATTAAAAGCCTTTAACTGATACTCTTTACTTATTGGAGGTCTGCCTGAGAAGAAAGATCTGTGCTTTCTGTTGGAAGCATAGCAGGCAGGGGTACAGTCCGGTCTCCCATGGAAAGGAGTTCCACACTGGGGTGCAGCCACAGAAAAGGTATATTATCATGTCCACAAGCTATACAATGTTTGACTGGTACACCATCAAATGTTCAATTTCTGTTATAGTTGTATCTCTTTGAACTCTCCCAATTGGTCCTTTTCCACATCATGCAACTTCCTATTTTCAACCCCTTCTCTCTCCCAACCCTTAACAAGCACAACTTTTCCTCCTTTCTGTAATGGCCATGCCACTCTTTGTAGGCATCCTTCAGTCTCAAGAGACTATGGTAACGTGCTCTGAATAGAGGACTTGGAACAGTGTCTAGTGTGGCTGAGAAGGCCAATTTGAGAGTGACAATCCCTTCCACACTGAAGACAAATACAATCTGTCCCCTGTCCAGCCCCCGGATTTTGCTGCTTTCAGGACTGCCTCTTTGCCTCGGCCTGCTGAACAAGTGCCTCTTCAAATTGGGAGACGCCATGATGCACCGCCTGCCTCCAGGCTGAACGCTCAGATGTCAAGGTTCCCCATATGTTGAGGTCCATTCCTGAAGCCTTCAGATCCCACTTGCAGATCTCCTTGTATTGCAGCTGTGGTCTCCCTCGGGCAATTTCCCTGCACTAATTCTCCATACAGGAGATCTTTTGGAATCCAAGCGTCAGCCATTCTCACAACATGGCCGAGCCAACGTAGACATCGCTGTTTCAGTAATGTATACATGCTCAAAATTCCAGCTCATTCTAGAACTACTCTATTTGGAACTTTGTCCTGCTAGGTGATACGAAAAATGCATCAGAGACAATGCATATGGAATATGTTCAGCTTCCTCTCCCACTGTGCACAGAGGGTCACTACAGTACAGGAATGTACTCAGGACACAAGCTCTATAGACCTGGATCTTGGTATATGCCATCAGCTTCTTATTAAGCCATACTCTCTTTGTGAGTCTTGAGAACATTGGAGCTGCTTTGCCAATGCGTTTATCCAGATCGACATCTAGAGAGACATTGTCAGAGATCGTTGAGCCAAGGTACATGAAATCGTGAACAACCTCCAATTCTTGTGTACAGATGGTAATAGAGGGAAGTCTGGTTCTCTCTACTTTAACACCCAGCATTCCAAGGGGTGCGACAGAGTGAGCTCAAGAGAGGGTGGACACCAAAGCTGTCTGTCACACCTGTCAGAAGAGCATTCTGGGCTGCTTGTGTGTTTGTCATAGGAGGGGCTTTTCTTACTTCCTGGAGTCTTGCAAACTAACTTGCTTCCTTTTGTTATTGTTCTTCAGGACTTAAGCATGGGGTCCTTGGAAGTCAGGTTCTCAAACACGAAAGATGGCTTCCTCAACACTGGCTGGTTTTCAAATGCAACAGTGAGTTGCCTGTAACCTTAGTTTCTGTCCATGGTGTGAGGGACACTTCTGATGTTCCCATGCTCCAAGCTGCAGATCTAATGGCTCATTATATAGAATGCATATGCCCTCTATATGGCAAGGTACAGAAGCCACTATTTGCCTCACTAGCATCTAATGTTACCCTTCATGTCATCCCATGAGTCTTCTGTGCCTCTTCCCATTGCAGTCCTTCCAGCAGAGCCCCCACTTCCTTGCTTGGTCATGTTACTTTACATTGGCAGGATGCTGTGCTCAGAAGAGTCCAGGTGGCATTCTCCCCCATTATCTTGTTCTGTGTGAGTGTGTGATCTCAAGAGGCTTATGAGCTGTCTCCTGTGATTTACGAGGAAGGCTGATAGTGGCCTGAGGCATAAAACTCAGAAAACCCAAAAGCAGGGAGCGTAAGCCTTAGAGGCGACAAGGGCTGGGTCATGCACAAATCTGATGTCTGTTGCAAACAAGGAAAGTACTTGAAGTACATTATCTGATAATACGCATGAACACACTCCCAAGCTACTCTGGGGCTGAGAAATATGACCTATATGATCTAATATGTTGTGTCTGTTTAGTTCTGTTCCTATACTTGATGTGCACTGGAAACTCTATTCCCTATGAATTAATTTTCTGTTGATCTTCATATACAGTGGTGCCTTGCATTACGACGTTAATTCGTTCCAGCGAAATCGCTGTAGAATGAAAACGTCGTAATGCAAAATAAAAAAGCCCATAGAAAAGCATTAAAACCCGATGAATGTGTTCCTATGGGCTTGAAACTCACCGTCCAGCGAAGATCCTCCATAGCGCAGCCATTTTCGCTGCCCGTGCAGCAAGGAATCTGTCCCATTTTTTTTACCCGGCGGCCATTTTGAAATCACCGATCAGCTGGCCGAAAATCATCATTTTGTGAGAATCAGTTCCCGAAGCAGGGTACCGATCATCGCAAAGTGAAATTCCCCCATAGGAAACATCGTTTTGCGATTGCTTTTGCGATCGTAAAAACTTTGTCGTAATGCGATTTCGGGGTGCTCGTCTTGCGCGGCACCACTGTATATGTTCATGGTAATCCCAAACAGTGAAATTCTGCTGCTGTGACTGTGTCTGTTAAGGACTTTGTGGAGCTAAAGTTGCCAAAACGACATTTAAAAAAAAGCTTTACTAGGCTCTTAGCTCCTCAGTGAACGCGTAGACGGTGACTCTTCAGGCTGGGAGCAGTTAATCCAGTAGACATTCTTCGGACTTGAACCCTCAGTGATAAATAGGCTGTTATGCTTTGTCATCATTGCTGTTATCACAAAATCCTTAGAATTCTTTGTTTATTTGCTGGAATCATATTCTGCCATAGTGCCAAAACAACAGACTCAAGGGTGGCTCATAGTAACATTAATCAAAAGGAAAATACAATGAAAGCGAGCGAGCGAAAGAAAGAGAGTGTGTTAAAACAAAATTAGATTAAAAGTATATTTTAAATTGAACACACCTGTAAGAAAAGTAGTGTACTCCACTCCATCTTCAGCAGCTGGTCAATTGCTGGACACCTGCCTGGTTTTTCAAAAAGAAGTCTTTAGCTATTGGGGAAAACAGCATCAGCCTAGCCTCCTTTGGCTGAGAATCCCAGCATATACGAACAGCCACTGAGAAAGCTGTCCCTATTTATTCAGAAATGTCACTCTCTTCCTGAGTTTCATCTCAGGAACATGTAAATAAGGCTGCAACCTGACTGTATTGTAAAACAGATAGGCAGGATAACAAGGAACTGAATGGTCTTTTAGAGGCTTGCAACTTCTTCTTGGAAATCCACCAACATAGAAGGTTGCAATAAAATGTTTGATTGGGTGATCACTTCACACCATTGATGCTGAATGTTGAGCATCCATAAAACAACTGTAATAGAAAAGGTCTACAGTCTGCCATTTAATTCATAAGATTACTTGGTCAACTTGCTGTCAGGAAGCCTGACCCTATCAAGGAACTATGAGCTGGAATTTGTCCTCCCTTTTTGCCCCTCCTTTCTCTGACAACTACGTATTGATTTGCATGCTGATTTTTATTTCTCTCTTTTATTTAAAATATTTTTACCTCATCGTTCCTCCCGAAAGGACCCAAGGCAGCTCACACCCTTAAAAAGACAATATACAAAGCTAAAAACAGTAAGTGTACAAATATTAAAAAAAGAATTAAATAAGCATTGTAGTAAATAAAATCAATACTAAAACACACTGAAACGCAACAAGCACAAAATCCCTCTCAAACTGCCACAAAAGGAAAAGCTTGCCTGAAAAGAAAGATATTTGCCCGCTTGCGGAAGGACAGCAAAGATTGAGCCAGCCTGGCCTCCAGTGGGAGGGAGTTCCAAAGTCTGGGAGCAGCAACAATTAAAAAAAAATAAAAATAAACAGCAGATGAAAAATTTAAATAAATGTTGACATCTGGAGAATTCCTGAAAACAGTTCTTATTTCTCTCTGCTTTGAAGGAACAACTGTTGAATTTCAGGGTGCGTCCTTTCATTGTGAGGTTTGCTGTCAATAAGCAAAAACATGACTTCCTGAGGGAGAGAAGAAAGTCCTTCAAAGCCCTCTTTTTCTTGTTTGGGTTTGTTTATCCAGGATACAGAGTCTGAAATACCTCCTTCAAAGATGCAGAGTAGAATTATTTTTCCCTGTTGAAGTCAATAAAAGATTGGCCACCAAGTGTCGCTGTTTACTTAAATATTGGGTGAAATTCATAGGCTTCCCTAAGCTTTTGGAGGGCTTCAGCTTGATTTCTACCAAAGAGCCAAAAATGGAGTAGCTGTTCAGTATGGAATGAATTTCCATTGGCAAATCTCTGAGGTTCAATTAAGGACATATTTGTCACCCTGTACCTTTTGGGATTATCCTCGTTTTTATGTGTATAAAAATGAGAGATAATTGCTATGGGGATTCAGAAAGTGTTTCTACATTAGCAAGAACTACTAATTTGTTGTTGCTTAGTCGTTAAGTCCTGTCCAACTCTTCGTGATCCCATGGACCAGAGTATGCCAGGCCCTCCTGTCTTCCACTGCCTCCCGTAGTTGGGTCAAATTCATGCTGGTCGTTTCAATGACCCTGTCCAACCATCTCGTCCTCTGTCGTCCCCTTCTCCTCTTAGCTTCACACTTTCCCAACATCAAGGTCTTTCCAGGGAGTCTTCTCTTCTCATGAGATGGCCAAAGTATTGGAACCTCAACTTCAGCATCTGTCCTTCCAGTGAGCATTCAGGGTTGATTTCCTTCAGAATGGATAGGTTTGTTCTCCTTGCAGTCCAGGGGACTCTCAAGAATCTCCTCCAGCACCGCAATACAAAAGCATCAATTCTTCGGTGATCAGCCTTCTTTATGGTCAGCTCTCGCTTACATACAACACTACTGGAAAAAACATAGCTTTGACTATGCGAACCTTTGTCGGCAAGGTGATGTCTCTGCTTTTTAAGATGCTGTTTAGGTTTCTCATCGCTTTCCTCCCAAAAGCAGGCGTCTTTTAATTTCGTGGTTGCTGCCACCATTTGCAGTGATCATGGAGCCCAAGAATGTAAAATCTGTCACTGCCTCCATATCTTCCCCTTCTATTTCCCAGGAGGTGATGGGACCAGTGGCCATGATTTAACTTTTTTGATGTTGAGTTTCACACTGTTTTTTGCACTCTCCTCTTTATTTATTTTATTTATTTATTTATTGGACTTATATACCGCCCCATAGCGCTACAAGCACTCTCCGGGCGGTTTGCATTTTTTAATTATACAGGCTACACATCTTTCACCCTCATTAAGAGGTTCTTTAATTCCTCCTCTCTTTCTGCCATCAGAGTGGTATCATCTGCATATATAAGGTCGTTGATATTTCTGCCGTCAATCTTAATTCCGTCTTGGGATTCATCCAGTCCTGCCTTTCGCATGATGTATTCTGCATATAAGTTAAATAAGCCAGGGGACAATATACAGCCTTGTCATACTACTTTCCTAATTTTGAACCAATCAGTTGTTCCATATCCAGTTCTAACTGTTGCTTCCTATCCCGTATATAGATTTCTCAGGAGGTAGATAAGGTGATCAGGCACTCCCATTTCTTTAAGAACTTGCCATACTTTGCTGTGGTCCACACAGCCAAAGGCTTTTGTGTAGTCAATGAAGCAGAAGTAGATTTTTTCTGGAACTCTCTGGCTTTCTCCATAATCCAGCGCATGTTAGCAATTTGGTCTCTAGTTCCTCTGCCCCTTCGAAATTCAGCTTGTACTTCTGGGAGTTCTCGGTCCACATACTGCTGAAGCCTACCTTGTAGGATTTTGAGCATAACCTTGCTAGCGTGTGAAATGAGTGTAATTGTACGGTAGTTGGAGCATTCTTTGGCACTGCCCTTCTTTGGGATTGGGCTGTAGACTGATCTTTTGCAATCCTCTCACCACTGCTGAGTTTTCCAAACTCGCTGGCACATTGAGTGTAGCACCTCAACAGCGTCATCTTTTAAGATTTTAAATAGTTCAACTGGAATGCCGTCTCCTCCACTGGTCTTCTTGTTAGCCATGCTTTCTAAGGCCCACTTGACTTCACTCTCCAGGTTGTCTGGCACAAGGTCAGCAACCACACTATTTGGGTTGTTCGGGATATCCCGATCTTTCTGGTATAATTTCTCTTTGTATTCTTGCCACCTCTTCTTGATGTGTTCTGCTTCTGTGAGGTCTCCCATTGTTGTCCTTTATCATGTTCATCTTTGCACAAAATGTTCCTTTAATATCTCCAATTTTCCTGAACAGATCTCTGGTTTTTCCTTTTCTATTATTTTCCACTGTTTCTTTGCATTGTTCATTTAAGAAGGCCCTCTTCAATCTCCTTGCTATCTTTGGAAGTCTGTATTCAATTTCCTGTAACTTTCCCTATCTCCCTTGCATTTGGTTTCCCTCCTCTTCTCTCTATTTGTAAGGCCTCATTGGACAGCCACTTTGCTTTCTTGTATTTCCTTTTCTTTGGGATGGTTTTTGTTGCTGCCTCCTCTACAATGTCATGAGACTCCATCCATAGTTCTTCAGGCACTCTGTCCGACAAATCTAGTTCCTTAAATTTGTTCTTCACTTCCACTGTGTATTCATAAGGGATTTGGTTTAGATTATACCTGAGTAGCCCAGTGGTTTTTCCTATTCTCTTCAGTTTAAGCTTGAATTTTGCTGTGAGAAGCTGATGTTCAGAGCCACAATCAGCTCCAGGTCTTGTTTTTGCTGACTGTATAGAGCTTCTCCATCTTTGGCTTCAGAGAACATGATCAATCTGATTTCGGTATTGCCCATCTGGTGATGTCCATGTGTAGAGTCGCCTCTTGTGTTGTTGGAAAAGAGTGTTTGTGATGACCAGCTTGTTCTCTTGACAAAACTCTATTAGCTTTTGCTCTGCTTCGTTTTGAACTCCAAGGCCAAACTTACCTGTTGTTCCTTTTATCTCTTGACTCCCTACTTTAGCATTCCAATACCCTATAATGAGAAGAACATCTTTCTTTGGTGTCAGTTCCAGAAGGTGTTGTAAGTCTTCATAGAATTGGTCAATGTCAGCCTCTTCAGCATCGGTGGTTGGTGCATAAACCTGGATTACTGTGATGTTGAAAGGTCTGCCTTGGATTTGTATTGAAATCATTCTATCATTTTTGAGATTGTATCCCAGTACAGTGGTGCCTCGCATAACGAGCGCACCGTTTAACGACGAATCCGCATAGCAATCTGTTTTTTGGGGATTGCTAATGCGATCGCATTGCGATGTTCTGAATGGGCAAACATCGCATTGTGATGATCGGTAAGCGTTTCGCTTACCGATCTTCACATTGCTATGTTTTTAGAACAGCTGATCAGCGGTTCCAAAATGGCCACCGGGAGCCCAAAATGGCCACCGCAAGCATTTTCACGTGCTGCCCTCGCTTACTGAGGTGGCAAAAATGGTGGCGCTATGCAGGATCTTCGCTGAACGGTGAGTTTGGGCCCCATAGGAACGCATTAAACTAAATTTA
Organism: Pogona vitticeps; assembly: GCF_051106095.1. NCBI lineage: Eukaryota > Metazoa > Chordata > Lepidosauria > Squamata > Agamidae > Pogona > Pogona vitticeps. The sequence goes on from NC_135785.1 coordinate 9,944,152, forward strand.
ATGTGTTCCTATGGGGTTTTTTGTTCCGTTTAGCGATGTTTCCGGATAGCGACGATTAATCCGGAACAGATTAACGTCGCTATGCGGGGCACCACTGTATACTCTTTTCTTGACTATGAGGGCTACTCCATTTCTTCTTTGGGATTCTTGCCCACAATAGTAGATATGATAATCATCTGAATTGAATTCGCCCATTCCCATCCATTTTTATTCGCTGACGTCCAAGATGTCAATGTTTATTCTTGCCTTCTCCTGACTGACCACATCCAGCTGACCAAGGTTCAGAGATCTTACATTCCAGGTTCCTATGCAGTATTTTCTTTGCAGCATCGGACTTTCCTTTCACGTCTAGGCATGTCCACAGCTGAGTGTCCTTTCGGCTTTGGCCCAACCACTTCATTAGCTGTGCAGCTACTTGTACTTGTCCTCCATTCTTCCTCAGTAGCATGTTGGACACCTTCCGACCTGAGGGGCTAATCTTCCAGCATCATATCTTTTAGCCTTTTGTTTCTGTCCGTGGAATTTTCTTGGCAAAATACTGGAGTGGCTTGCCAGTTCCTGCTGCAGGTGGATCACATTTAGTCAGAACTCTCCACTATGACTCACCATCTTGGGTGTCCCTGTACAGCATAGCCCATAGCTTCTTTGTATTTTTCAAGCCCCTTTGCCATGACAAGGCAGCAATCTGTGAAGGGGAACTACTAATTAGTAGTGCTAATATCGTGCTAATATTAACATTATTAGTAGTGCTAACATTTATCATGCCTTTCTAACCCTGAAACCACAACGGTTATTTGCTGAAGAAAAGCAATTCTGTCCCCAGCAATATAAATTTGAAAAAAGTATGGAGAATGACTGGTGTGTATTGGACAGTGCCTGTGCAGTCATTAGTGAGTTGCATGGTGTCTTTCCTTCATACATCACTTCCATTTCATGCATTTTTAAAGACAGACGTGTGTGCTGCATTTCAGCAGAAAGCATTAGCCTTTACACACAACCATCCACTAGCCTGTTCTGTTGTTTACCCTTGTGTTTCTTCTTTTCCTACAGCCTAAGAAATGCCTTGTGTGAATATCCCACTAAAGAAGTCTGTTAATAAATGGGTTACATTTGCAACTACATGGAGCCTGGATTCTGTAGCCACCAGTCAGCGGGCAAAAAGAATGCATGCTTTGCTCTGAGATTATCAGTATGTTTACTCAGGTGTAAGCCCCACTGGGTTCTATGAATGGGACTTACTCTACAGTGAATGGGCTTGACATTGCAAGTTTTTTGGTGTGTTAATCAATGAAAGCTTTAGTTTAGATCTGACAAATGTGAGCTGTGAAACACCATGTTGCCTATACACACAGGACTGGTAAAGGTTCAAAATTTCCTAGCTTTGTGTCCTCCATTAGTGAGAGTCCATTGGAAGTTGGAGCAAAATGTGAAACCACTTGAGCGGGGGCTGGAGTTCTTCTCATATGAAAACTTTTGAGACCTTTGGGGATAAACCAAGAGGGTGCTTTGCTAGTTGCACTTCAGGTGGAGTAAAATATACCTACTGGGTTGCCCGTGGGGTCCCCTGAAACATCTCTGAGGCCCTGGACCCTCCCGAGTATCTTTTTTGAAGCCAACTCCCCAAATTTTGTTTCTAGACTCAAAGTGGTTTTGAAGGTAATTCCATCTACATTCTGACCCTCTTCAAAACAAGAGAACAACCACTCAGCCATTTCCTACTTTGTTCTATCTCTCCCCCCCACACCCATTATAGTAGTGTTGCCTGCAGTGCCTGCCAGAGTAGAACCTTGGCTGCCGGACTCATGAAACATTCCTACCCCTGTTGTAATAGGTGCGTGCCCACACACCCCTAGGTTCCCTCTGGATTTTGTTTAATTGTCACCTGAAGCAAAGTTTGATACTACTGTGGACATTCTGGCCCAGCTACACCATTGAGACATTTTGAGAGAAGCCAAAGGTTTTTGAGAGGACCTCAAAGGGCTCAGAGGTATATTTTAGATTAATCTGATTCTTGTATGCTAGCAGGTGGGACGTGGTGGCGCTGTGGGCTAAACCGCAGAAGCCTGTGCTGCAGGGTCAGAAGACCAGCAGTCGTAAGATCGAATCCACACGACGTAGTGAGCTCCCGACGCTTTGTCCCAGCTCCCGCCAACCTAGCGGTTCAAAATGCGAGTAGATAAATAGGGACCACCTCGGTGGGAAGGTAACAGCGTTCCGGGTCTAAGTCGCACTGGCCATGTGACCACGGAAGATTGTCTTCGGACAAAATGCTGGCTCTATGGCTTGGAAACGGGGATGAGCACCGCCCCCTAGAGTCGAACACGACTGGACAAAAATTGTCAAGGGGAACCTTTACCTTTTGTGTGTTAGCAGCACAAGATACGATTAAAAAAAACCCCACACCCAAATATGTTTTTCCTTTTGATAACCAATAGTAGGCTTTCCTTATTAAATTGCAGCACATTCTACACTTCTTTCAAAGTTGTTGTTATGTGCTGTCAAGTAGCTTCAGACTATTGGTAAACCTATGAACCACCACCCCACCCCGCTGCCGCCAGTTCAATCATTAGCACCCCTGATTAGATCTTGCAAACTCAAGAGTAGTTTTCTCTCCTGAGTTAATCCATCTCGTGTTTGGACTTCAAATTTTCCTACTTTTCCTAGCATAGTGGTCTTTTCATGATAACTCTAAAGTGCAATGCATTTTTTTTTCTTGCAAAGTTCCCCTCCCCCCAGCACAAGGTTCTCAAAAGCTTCCTTGGGGGAAAAAAGGGATCCTTAGGGAGCTTCGAAACCTAAAACAGGGGGACAGGAAGCCTTAAATTGACTATTTCTTGTGCCCCAATCCTGTTTATACCAACACAACTCCTACTCATGTGATACTAGCCTGACTCCCTGTTGTGTTTCCACAAGCAGGCAAATACATTTTTTTTAATTAGGCAGGCATTTAAGAAGTAAATTGCTGCTGAGCAGAGGATTGTCTTTTTTTTTAAAAGGGGAGAATTATCTTTTTTATTTTTAAAAAATATTTTGAATATGTTTTAAAATTGTTTTAAGGGTGTTTTATTTAAAAACTGCTTTCATAATTGTATTTTAAGATTTTAAGCTGTTTTAGGTCCCTCAGGATATCAATCAAAAAATCAGTGTCTCTCTCTCTCTCTCTCTCTCTCTCTCTCTCTCTCTCTCTCTCTCTCTCTCACACTCTCTCTCTCTCTCTCTCACACACACACACACACACACACACACACACACACACACACACACACACACACACACACACACACACACACACATGTATGTTGCTGGATCGTGTCCATGGTTTTAAAATTAAAGAACAACACTTCTTTAATGGTTAAATTCTTCTTTACTGCGTCATAATGACAGAGTCCTCTTGTACTTTAGTATATTGAAACACTGAACTTTTGGAAAAGTTTGTTTGTGGACTAAAACCTCCAGCTGCCACACTGGCTGAGGGAACGCTGGAAGCTGTAGGGTAGAAAAAGGATTTCTTCCCGGCTGTGAAAAAGTGCCACCAATAAAGATTCCTCTTACCTTCATACCATCCTCCTCCTCCTCCCCTTTAATATTCTCCTTTAAAAAACAACATTTTCCCAGCGCTGCTAGCTCCTTCTGTCTTAAATTGTTAACAATGTGGGTAAAGGTATCTTATGTTGATTGAAATGTTACTTCCTTCTAAGTTCTATGGAAGGTAGAATATGGAACCATGAATGTTGGATTAGGACAAACACTAATAAATCTGCAAACAACAACAACAAAACAGTTTTCATGCTTTGAAATGCCCTGTCATTTGGAAGACTTTACAGCTCAGTAGGAGCCTCATGGCACAGTGGTTAAACTGCAGTAGTGCAGTCAATGACTCTGCTCACAACCTGAGTTTGATCCTGTAGTCACCTCAGCTACAGGATCAAATAAATAGCCACCTCAGGATTGACACCACTTTCTGAGGTTAGTAAACTGAGTACCCAGCGCATTGGGAGGGCAATATGTAGCCAGCATAATTAAAAATCTGGAAACTCACTCAGAGAGTGTTTTAAGTGCATTAGGGCAGTATATACTGTAAGCAGCACACGCTGCTTTGCTTTCAGCTGTTTTAACTGGAAAACCCCAAGTATCACAGGCCAACCTACTAACAAATGTGTTATTCGTTGAGCTTTTGTGGGCCATATCCCAGATGAACAGAGTAGCTTAGAGAGTTGGTAAGCATGTATATATGTGCACAAGCGTCTGCCTTGCAATTAGGCTTCCCCAATGTGGCAACTTCCAGATGTTTTTGGACGACAACTTTCTTCCACCCAAGCCACCATAGCCAACACCTAAGTGGGGATGGGAATTGTAGTCCAAAAGCCTATAGGGCGCTAGGTTGGGTAAGGCTACACACAGAGAGGTCTGTATGCAACATCATACCTTTGAGAAACTCTTCCCATGCTTACCGATCTATGAGAGAGCTGCTTCTTTTAACTTGACTGATTATGCTGCAGAACACCATTGTTTTATTGTAGAGTCTTGGCAGGTTCGCAGGCGCATACTGGACGTGACTTGTAGGTATCCTTCAGTCTCAAGAGACTATGGTATTGTGCTCTGAATTGAGGTCTGGGAACAGCGTCTAGTGTGGCTGAGAAGGCCAATTCAAGAGTGAACATCCCTTCCACACTGATGACAAATACAATCTATCCCCTGTCCAGCTCCCTGATTTGGCGGGTTTCGGGACTGCCTCTTTGCCTCGGACTCCTGGACAAGGGTCTCCTTAAATTGAGAGAGGCCATGCTTCACTGCCTGCCTCCAGGCCGAACGTTCAGAGGTCAAGGTTTCCCATCTGTTGAGGTCCATTCCTAAGGCCTTCAGATCCTGCTTGCAGATATTCTTGTATCATAGCTGTGGTCTCCCTCTGGGGTGCTTTCCCTGCACTAATTATCCATACAGGAAATCTTTTGGAATCTGACCGTCAGCCATTCTCACAACATGCCCAAGCCATACTGGACGTACATGGCGCATATATGGAAGACTCATCACCAAAACACTTGCCTATGAGTGCATGTTTCCGGGGATGACTGGCTACAGGGGGCCATGTTTACAGGGAGGCGTGTTTTAAAGGCAGCTTTTGGTGGGACACCTGAGGGCCCCCAAAATCTTGACCCCTCTGCTACACTGTGGCTTTGTTGCACTAACTCACTCTGCCTCCTTCATTGGAACTCCTTCACTTGCCAGAGTTGCCCAACATGTCTCTGGGTGACTCCCATTACTCTTTCTCTAGAAAGAAGTAAAAGGATACAATTATATTTCACTCTTTTGTTCTTTTGATGCTCCTACTTATTTATCTGTTTATTACAATTATACCCCCCTTTTCTATTTAAGGCTGGTCTAGGTGGCTAACAAAAACCATTAAGAACAGATCAAAACAAATGCAATAGATTAAACAATGAAACCATTTTGATCACAATAACCAAAGGAGAGAAAATAATCACAGCAATCAATAAAACACTTTAGAAGGCCAGTTTAAAGAGATGCATCTTTGCATCCATCACAACTCTGAAGGGAGTGCCCTCCACAGTCTGACAGCTTTGCAGGAGAAAGCCCCTCTCCTCTGTGCCCAACAAACTGACCTGTGTAGGCAATGAAAGTCTTAGAAGGACTTGTTTTGAAGATCTTAATGTCTGAGCTGTTTCTTGATGAAACAGGTGGTCCTTTAAATAGCTAAGTCTCGGCTGGTTTAGGTCTCTGGCAACCAGTACAAATCGTGTACTATTGGGATAACATGATGTCAACACAGTGCACCAGTTAGCAACTTAACTGCCATATATTACACCAATTTATTGTGTCGAACATTCTTCAAGTGTAGCCCCACAAAGATTGCACTGTAGTAGTCAAGGTACAGTGTAATCAAAGGATGATTTATTGTTCTCAGGCAGGGGGAATACTGAATAGAGTTATGCAAAAAGCATCACTCTTGCCACCTGAGAGACCAGGGACAACACTTAGTCATGGAGTAATGCCAGGACATTAGTCAGTAGGACCAGCCAGCTGTCTGCCTTCTGTCAACCCATGAACCTCAAAGAGAATCTGAACATCAAACCTTGATGCCAAGCCTTCCACCCAGATGATCCAATTGAGGAGAAACTTCGTGTGTGTGTGTGTGTGTGTGTGTGTGTGTGTGTGTGTGTGTGTGTGTGTGTGTGTGTGTGTGTGTGTGTGTGTGTGTGTGTGTGATCCAATTGAGGAGAAACTTCGTGTGTGTGTGTGTGTGCGCGTGCGTGCGTGCGTGCGTGTGTGTGTGTGTGTTCACTGTACCCTGGAGTTACAGAAGCTAACAATTGATAATTGAACTATCCAAAGTGCATGCTACTTTCTTGGAAACCAGTCTCACCAGCAAAGAACTTCTGAAACATTATCATTCTGAAAGGCTTTTGCAGATTTAGTTGATCAACATTTGGAATATTTTAACCTTTCAAACAATATATTCCTGTCTGGCCATAAATTCCTCAATAATTCTTAGATGCAGTACAGCTGTGATGGAAACTCTCCAAATTTGCATTTTCAGTTGAAGTGGTAGTAACTTCCCCATAAAAGTCACTAATGCTTTTCATGACTCCTTTTAAATGGTAAACTGATTGGAACCAAACAGCAATCACATACTGGACACAAACTGTCTGATTTTGATGATGACATCATACCAAGTAGACAATTGGATTTGGTTGTTTGGTGACATAGATCAGCACAAAATTGTTATGAACAAATGACACCCATTCAAGGTAAGCGTAACACTTATCGAACATGGTACACAGATAATTCTAGCTAGTGAGATATCATAATTTATCAAGGAACACAAACTATTATTTGTCCTTTCACAACGATCCTGGAGGGGGAAAATAACACAGCAAGAAGAGAAAATATTCTCATGCAAATGAATTCTGTTGTTTACTTCAGTTCTAGAATTTGATCCATATTAGTAAACCTGGACATGAACAGCATGAATTAACTAGGTTCTGCTAAGATTACAGTACTTTCCCAGGCAAGGTATTTGAGTCAATTTCTGCAACTAACTGAAGTCAATTTCAGATGAAACTGATTTTCCAGAGTTTTTCTCCAGTTGAATTTGAGCATGGCTTGCCTTAGTCATGCTAGTCTGTTAGATGCCCTCTGCTATTAAAAAATGAAAATAAAAAAATCAGGGAAAGTGTAACCCTGTTGGTTCTTCTGGACTTCTCAGTGGCAGAAAATGTGTTCCCATGTCTTCAATCATGGTACATTTCTTTCTAGGCTGTCTGAGCTGGATATTTTGCAATGATTCTATTCCCACTTGGATGATCAATTCCAGAAGGTGAGTCTGGAAGGATTCTGCTTGGCCTTTAAGCAGATCCTGTAAGGTTTATTCTAAAACACTCCCCATTCTGTTCTACATTTACATGAAACTGCTGGTTGAGGTCATCCAGAGGTTGGATACACCCTTGTCTGACAATTTTGCATCATGGCCTCTCCCAATTTGAAGAGACCCTTGTCCAGCAGGCTGAGGCAAATAGGCAGTCCCGAAAACAGCAAAATCAGGGATCTGGACAAGGGGCAGATTGTATTTGTCTTCAGTGTGGAAGGGATTGTCACTCTCAAATTGGTCTTCTCAGCCACACTAGATGCTGTTCGAAGTCCTCCATACAGAGCACATTACCATAGTCTCTCGAGACTGAAGGATGCCTAACCTAACCATTGTAAAGAAATGTCTTGGCCTCTTCTTCCTACCTCCTTCTTTCTTAGTGCTTTCAGGTGAACCTTTAATTGTGTTGTAATTGCCTGATTCATGGAATTTTAAAATACTGACAGCCATTTGTAGCCCTTCCCTCTTCTTCCACTGCTGCTATCATTTTTTTAAACAAGAAAACACATGTTTAGAGAAGAAAAGGTTGCATAAAAATGTTAGTGGAACTAGGAAATTCTGCTAGGAAGGACTATCTCTTTCTCCCTGCTCTGCCCATAAAGGTGCTGGAGGAGAGGCTAGAAACTTAGAAAAGTTACTTTAAAAAAAATCAAGAATGTTGGTCAGACCTACAAAAGTTTAAAAAGCTTAGAAGTGTTGGAGTGATTATAGGGGAATAATGTATAACCTGATGAGAAATAAATTAAAGATCTTCTGAGACTTTCCTCCCCCAAAATCATACACTCTGGTTCTTGCCAGAAAGAATTGAGGAATACATAGAGAAAAATGTGGATAATTGAATAGGGGTATAATGGAACAGCCAATAAAAGGAGAAGGAACAATTAATAAATCAATAAATTAAAAGTAGGTAAGACACCATGAATGAATAAATTGGGACTAGTGCATTATAAAATGCTCAGAAAAATGTTGGTACCTAAATTAAAGTCCCTTTTCAGTAAAATGTTGTTGGGAGCAAAGACCCCTTTATCCTGGAAGCAATCAAGAATTATATTAATTTAAAAAAAGAAAGATCCTACTGATCTTGAAGCTTATAGACCCTTTTCTCTAATAAACCAAGATGCTAAGAGATTTACAGTGATATTATCAAAGAGAATGAATTTTTTAATTAAAAGCCCTCAAAAAGATTAAAGTGTTTATATTCCAAGAAAGAAAATGCCAAAGCTGACCACGAGAGTGCTAAATGGAATAAATGGAATATCTAAACAAAAGGTAAAGGCAGGTATAATCTCATTAGATATTTTAAGGCATTTGATTCTGTGGAATGGCCAACCTTAAAAAACAATAATGAAGGTACAGCATTAAGCTTTGGTAAAAATTCAAAAGGAATAACAGCTCAATTATATTCAGAGACTACTACAGCAGTAGAAGCAAATGATGGGAGAAAAGAAGAGAAGTCTCTAGGCCAAGGCATTAGACAAGAATGCTCTCTTTCTCCAATATTGTTCAGTTTAGTTATATAACTATTAGTTAAAGCTATTAGGAAAGATAAAGAGATTCTGAGTATTGGTACAAAAGACAGAGCCCAGATTAGTTTCTTCACTGATGATAACAATAAGAAATCCTTTCAAAATTAATGAGAGGGCAAAACTACATTAAAAAGAATTTGGAGAGGTAACTGAGTCACAGATAAAATGGTGGTGTTCAATTATTATGAAAAAGAGAGGAAAAAATAGAAAAAAATTGGATATTAATATTTGAAAGACTGTGAAGTATTGAGTTACAAATCTCCCAATTCAGTTAGAAAGAAGAAGATTTTAAAATATTGAAACAAGTAATTAAAAATAAGTTTGATGACTTAAAGAAAATTGGAGTGTCATGGTCTGGCAGGACTGTAGCATGGAAAATGAAGATACTACCAAAGATATTGTTTGTTTGGTTGGTTGGTTGATTTGATTTGTATCCTGCTCTCATTAGTGCCAATAGATAAAATTTCTATTTATAATGCTATTGATAAAAATTAGCAAAGAAGAGTTTAAAAAGAGACTGGCAAAATATGTCCCCAGTGGCTATGCTGGCTGTGGATCTGTGGGAGTTACAGCTGGAAAAAAAAAGGTAGCTGAAGCTTGATGAAGGACAGATAGCTTCATTTGTAGGGCATGTTTGATGTAAAGCCAAGGGCTCCAGGTTGTCAATCTGTGGCCTAGTCCTGAAGAAAGAGATGATGGACCAATGATCTGATTTGGCACCTTCTTGTGTAGGCCATGCCACCCATTTTTTTTGAAGGTGTGGGCACAAAGCAGCAGCAGCTGCATAAAAGGATGTTCCTGTTGCAGGAACACCTATTCCATCCATTGAGAAATACTCCCTTCTCGAGCGACCACTAGATAATCTAATTATAAAGAGAGGAGCATCTTGGCAGATGTTTCCACCATATTTTACTTAATGCCCAGTTTTGTTTAAGTAATAATGGAATGAATGACTACCCATAGACGTATTATTCAATATTGAGGATTCTTCTTTGAAATGTGGCCTCTGTGTTTCACATTCTGCGGGCTGGATTTTTCTTTCTTTTAAAAAAAAATCCACACAGCATAATTGATAATTGCATGAAAAGCTTCGGGAGGTTGGACAAGATAATAGCAGTTTTGCAAGAACCCAGGAGACACTGCAAACTTTTTCAGGATTTTCTTTTTAAATGTATAATTATTATTTTCCCCCCAGCGCTTCATACTTAACGGTGGTTCCTGGCATAGTTTTAAATCGCTGGGTGGACACGGTGGCTAATGTGCTACTTCTGCAAGATCGATTTGGTCTCTGCCTCCAATGCAGATTGTGCAGTGAACCCACACTCGATAAGAAAAGGGGGTGGCCTTCTAGTGCAGTACTGAATGGTGTTTAAACTATAACCATAAATTGGATGATAAATCTTCTGTCTCCTAATAACTAGCAATGAATCTACTAATTGCTACATTGCCCCAAATCCAAAATTAAGTGCATCTCCAGCATTTTGTCTAAGAGTGGACCATACTCATTCTAATTCACAGCTCTTAACTAACGTGCAGCTTGTAATTAGCTACTTGCCTCCATTACCCACACATCCTTATACACAAAACAGGCCCCATCTGCCCAGGAACCAGACCAAGCACTAGTCTTATATGGTCTTTCGCACTTCTCAGCTGTCCGAACTGCTACCCTGGCACACATCTTCCTAAATAACGGTTAGTGATCCTCACCCGCTTACTGTCCAAGCAAATACTGTACAAAACTGTGTTGTTGCTGTTATGTGCTGTCAAGTGGCCTCTGCTTTATGGTGATTCTGTGAGTGAGTGGTCTGCAGAATGTCCTATCCTCAGGCCCTGCTCAGCTCTTATAAACACAAGCCTGTGGCTTTCTTTATGAAGTCAATATGTCGTATTTGATCTTCCTCTTTTCCTACTGCCTTCAGCTTTTCCCAGCATTATTGTCTTTTTTCAGAGAATCCTGCCTTCTCAGGATGTGCCCAAAGTATGAAAGCCCTAGTTTCAACATTTTGGCTCCAGAGATAGTTCAGGCTTGATTTGAACTTGTTCATCTTTTTGACAGTACTAAGTTATCCACAATCTGTCTTCCATCACAACATTTAAAACAGAGCCGTTTTGTTTCCTGTCAGTTTTCTTCACTGTTCAGTTTTCACATCCTATACATTGTGACTGGAAATATAAGAGTGTGGATGATCTTGGCCTTGGACTCTATTGACGCAGCCTTTCATTTCATGATTCTTTCTAATTCTTTCCTTGCTGCCTTTCCAAGGCACAGTCTTCTTCTGATTTCTTGGCTGCAATCTACCTTTGGATTGGTGATTGAGCCAAGGTGTAAAAAAATCTTTCACTATTTTAATTTCTTCATTGTCAACGTTAAAGTTGTGTCATGCTTCTGTAGTCATGATTTTCGTCTTCTTCATGTTCAACTGGCGTCCTGCTTTGACACTTTCTTCTTTCACGTTCACTAACCGTTGTTTCAAGTTGTTGCTGCTTTCTGCCATTCAGATGTCATCTGCATGTCTTAAATTATTAATGTTTCTTCCACCAATGGTCACTCCTTCTTCTGAATCTAATCCAACTTTTTGGTAGATGTTTTTATTTATTAGAAATATTTTTTACCCTGCCTTTCTTCTTAAAAGGAGCCAGAATGGATTACATCTTGCGTACAGACTGAGAAGGTAGGGAGATAAAATGCACCCTGTCCAATACCTTGGCCTACAGGAATCAGGTCTGTCTCCCCATATTCTGACCTAATGGTAGGTAGCTTCTTGTCCACAACACAGCTTATGCACCAGGGAATCAAGTGCTCAGGCACACCCATTTCTTACAGAACAATCTATAGCTTTTCATGATTCACACAATCAAACTGATCGTCTGGAATTCTTTGATGCGCTCCAGTAGCCAGCAGATATTTACAATATGATCTCAAAAGCCTCTTCTTTTTTGGAAACCAACTTGAGCATCAGGCATTTCTTGCTCCATATACTGTAAGGTAAAAGTTTTTGTTGCAACGCCTTGCCCATCACTTAGCTTGCATGGGAAATCAGAGCAATGATCCTATACTTACTGCACTTATTGCCATCTCCTTCCTTGGGAAATGGAATGTATATTGAGTGCTGCCAGTCTATGGACCATTGTTTTGTTTTCCATATTTGTTTGCATATTCTTGTTAGGACGACAGATTCCATCTCTGTAGCTTGAAATGGTTCTATCAGTGTTTGCAAGCTGAGTCATGGCAATTGGACGTATTTTTTATTACAGTGGTGCCTCACATAGCCATGTTAATCCGTGCAGCGAAAATCAGTGCTAAGCAATTTCGTCGCTATGCGATTAAAAAAAGCCCATAGAAACGCATTAAAACCTGTTTAATAATAATATAATTTATTGTCATTGTAAGTATATACACAGTATACCCATACAACGAAATTCACAATGCATTCCTATGGGCTTAAAACTCACTTTAAAGTGAAGATCCTCCATACGGTGGCCATTTTCGCTGCCTCTTATGCGAGGAATCTGCGCGAAAACACAGCGGGTGGTCATTTTTTTAACCCATTGGCCATTTTGGAACCGCCGATCAGCTGTTTAAAAATCATCGCTTTGCGATGATCGGTTAGCGAAACAGGGAACAGAACAAAGCGATAAAACCGCATAGGAAACATCGCGATGCGAATGCTTTTGCAATCGCAAAAAGTTCATCACTATGCGGTTTCATCGCTAAATGGAGCGCCCATTAAGCAAGGCACCACTGTACATTGAAACCTTTCACTACTCATCCAAGGAAGAGAGAATCTTATTTCAGATCAAGACCAGCCCTACCAATAGGCAGAGTGGGGGGACTGACTCTGGAGGCAATGCTGGTTGTCGCACTATTTCCAACCCATAACCATTCTTTCTGAGCCCTGGCCATTCCCTTTATTGAAGGATAGAGCCATCTATGCCATCTGCTTTTTCTAAGAATGTGGAGAATATTTTCTAAATTATAAAGCTTTCTTGACTTCCAGGAACACACTGACGGCAGAATTTGGAAGGCTAACAAGATTGCTTGCCTCCAGCCATACGCAAAGGAAGGCATTTCCCCTCCTTTACAGAATCTGAAAAAAGAGTCCATGAAAAAGAGTAATTCTAGTTTTATGGAAATGGTGCAATTTTGCCCTCCAGAACTGGGAAAATCAGTGCAAAATATTTTTCGTAGTGCTTTAAATATTGTATCAAGGGCACTGGTAAATTCCTAGCTGGCACTGGCAATAAGAAATGTATAGCAGTTCCTTGTGCTCATTCAAAGGGGCAAAAAGAACAAATCCTGCCTGACTAATTTTATCTCATTTTTTGATTGGGTAACCTCCCTGGGAGATGGTGGGAATGTCGTAGATGTAATATATCTTGACTTCAGCAAAGCCTTTGACAAAGTGTCCCATGATATTCTGATTAGGAAGCTAACTTAGTATGGGCTGGATAGAACAGTTGGTTACAGAACTGTAGTCAGAAAGTTCTTATCAATGGCTCCTCATACTGGGAGATGGTAACAAGTGGTGGTACCACAGGGCCCAATCCTGGGAGCACTGCTATTCAACATTTTTATTAATGGCTTGGATGAGGAAGTACAGGGAATACTTAAGAAATCTGTGGATGACACAAAATTGGGTGGAATAGCTGATACCTTGGAAGACAGGAACAAAATTAAAAAAGATCTTGATAGGCTTGAGCACTGGGCTGAAAACAACAGAATGAAATTTAACAGGAATAAGTGCAATATTCTACACCTAGGAGAAAAAAAAGGCCAAATGTAAAGTTACAAGACGGGTGATACATGAATCAGTAATACGATGAGTGACGAGGCTTTGGAGATGCGAAGTGGAATATGAGCCAACAGTGTCATGTGGCTGCAAAAAAGGCAAATGCTGTTATAGGATGCCTTAACAGAAGTACTGTATAGTATGCAAATCCAATGAGGAACTTTTGTTGTTGTTTAGTCGTTAATTCATGTCTGACTCTTTGTTACCCCATGGACCAGAACATGCCAGGTCCTCCTGTCTTCCACTACCTCCTGGAGTTGGGTCAAATTAAAGTTGGTAGCTTCAATTACATTGTCCAACCATCTCGTCCTCTGTCATCTCCTTTTCCTCTTGCCCTCACACTTTCCCAACATCAGGGTCTTTTCCAGGGAGGGTTCTCTTCTCAGGAGATAACCAAAATATTGGAGCCTCAGCTTCAGGATCTGTCCTTCCAGTGAGCACTCAGGGTTGATTTCCTTCAAAATGGAAAGGTTTGTTCTCCTTGCAGTCCAGGGGACTCTCAAGAGCCTCCTCCAGCACCACAATTCAAAGGCATCAATTCTTTGGTGGCCAGCCTTCTTTATGGTCCAGCTCTCACTTCCATACATCACTACTGGAAAAACCATACAGTAGCTTTGACTATGTAGACCTTTGTCGGCAAGGTGATGTCTCTGGTTTTTAAGATGCTGTCTAGGTTTGTCATTGTTTTCCTCCCAAGAAGCAGGCGTCTTTTAATTTCGTGGCTGCTGTCACCATCTGCAGTGATCATGGCGCCCAAGAAAGTAAAATCTGTCACTGCCTCCATATCTTCCCCTTTCATTTGCCAGGAGGTGATGGGACTTATACTTGTCCTCCGCTCTTCCTCAGTAGCATGTTGGATGCCTTCTGACCTGAGGGTCTCATCTTCCAGCATCATAGCTTTTAGCCTTTTGTTTCTGTCCATGGGGTGTTCTTGGCAAACATACTGGAATGGCTTGCCAATTCCCACTCCAGGTGGATCGCATTTAGTCGGAACTCTCCACTATGACTTGTTCGTCTTGGGTGTCCCTGCACGGCATCGCCCATAGCTTCTCTGAATTACTCAAGCCCCTTCGCCACAACAAGGTAGCAATCCGTGAAGGGGCATGAGGAACTAGTCAGCCTCTATTTGGCAGTGATTATGCCTCATCTTGAGTGCTGTATCCAGTTCTGGATACCACACTTTAGGAAGGATGCCAACAAACTGGAACAAGTTTAGAGGAGGGCAATAGGGATGATCAGGAATCTGGAAGTGAAGTTTTATAAGGAAAGACTGAAAGAAGTGAGCATGTTGAGAAAATAAGACGGGGGTGGTGGTTTTGATATGATAGCACTTTTCAAATACTTGAAAGGTAGTCATACAGAGGAAGGGCAGGATCTGTACTCAGTCATCCCAGAGTGCAGGACACATAATAATGGGCTCAAGCTACAAGAAGCCAGTTTTAGGATGAATATCAAGAAAAACCTCATAACTGTTAGAGCAGTAGAACAATGGAACCAGTTACATCAGGAGGGGATCAGCGTTCCAACACAGGAGGCATTCAAGAGACCACGGGACAACCATCTGTCAGATGTACTGTACTTTGATTTGGATTCCTGCATTGAAGAAGAAGTTGGACCTTATAGGCCTCTTCCAGCTCAATTATTCCATGTTCCTATGATTCTATGGCAAAATACTTACATTCCTCGATCAGCCTTGCATTCTTTGAGCTAGCCTTCCACGCTTTGTGGTCTTGGTAGGTGTTATCCTGTAATATTGAACTGCCAATAATATTCATCTGCCGGTTCTATTCGCCTTTATGCAGGAAATTGGGAGTGAAAACATGTGCTTTGCTTTAGGCCGCAAAATGACCTGGTTCTGCCACTGTTGTTGTAACGCACACTTGCACAAAATGGGAAACGTCAGCCCTCCCATGGTGTACGGACCTCATTAGAAATAGTTAGCACTTGCAGAAAATCCTTCCTGTGCATGTGCATGATGTCAGTCATTCGTACAATGCCCCTGGAAGACTGGACAGTGTTATTACACCCATATTGCAGATATGCTAGAGCCTGAGGCAGAGAGATTGCTAACTCACATTCCCCTCCAGTCTCCGTATGAAATGAATGAAATTAAGCTGTTCATGGGAGGATTCATTATGCCTCTCCCTTCTAACTGGATATTGGTCTTGTTTTCTTTTAGAACTCTAAGGGACCTGTGTATGAAACACGTTGTTCATCAAATTCTGAGGGAAGCAACTAAAAGAAAGAGAAAGAGAAAGAGAAAAGGACTGGGTCTCTGAAACGTATTTTCTTTCACCTCAGACAAGCCATTCTGTAAAAGAAGTATATATATTATATAGATTAGAAGTATATATAGATTAAAGTAAAAGTAAAAAAGTTAAAGTTAAAGTAAAAAAAATACTATTTTCATGAAGAACAGTGTTAGTTTAGCCCTTGAAAAAATTGCCACAAACATTTTATTGCCCAGATATATTATATAATAAATTACTCAGACATATTATTGGCAATAAAATGTTTGTGGCAATTTTTTCAAGGGCTAAACTAACACTGTTCTTCATGAAAATAGTATTGTCTTTAAAAAAAAAACTTTAATCTACAGCTAATGTTGCCAAGGCCCACGTCCCATTATGTCCTGCTGGGATTACGCCTCAGGTGTCTCTTTCAGGGTTTTTCCTTCCCGACTCTTTCTTTCTTTAAGGAAGGAAGTGCCAGCATGCTTTCATCAAAAAAAACATATGAAATTGTCAGTAGTCCTTGGGGAGAGGCCTTTCGTTGTCCTCCTCCCCCTCTTTGTCACTGTTCCTTTTATAAAGCACAATGTATATTGTGTACATTTATACATTGACAATGTGGTAGAAACCTTGGCTGACATGGCAACCACAAGCTCCATAAATCCAATTGTGGACAATACGAATAAGGAGCAGGGAGAGAAGATTTTCTGGAATGAGGGGTTCATCTTCAATCAGACTGCTACTTTCCCCCTCACCAACCCACTCAAATGTTCCTCCATTTCCCCTGGGGTGAGTGTCCCTCAGTTCATAATAATCCTTATCTTTATAACTTCATGACTCCCGGCCATATCAGTATCAACAACACCTACCTGAGTTTAGAAAAGTGACTTTTTCAGACTACAACTCCCAGAATCCCCAAGCCAGCATAGCCGTTTGGGGGTGGGGAATTGTAATCCCTCCCCCAAGAAAACCGTTTCCAAACGATTTGACTCATGCACAATGTGTAGCTCCAGCCACAATTTTAAAAGGTGTTTTTAAAAAACTTAGTCATTCTGTGTCACTATAATGGAAGCCAGATCTTATTCCTTCCTTGTTTCTTACTGTTTAAACAAAGAGATTCTCTCCTCCCCCTTTTGTTTCCTCGCAACTGAGTTAATAGATTTATTCATCAAGTTCTCTAAATTTAGTCATCAAGCTGAGGGCTTTCTCCCACTGTTAATTTTATTCTTAGCAGCTCTTTGCTTGAAAAGCCAAGGAGGGAAAGTGTTTGGAAAAATCTACAATGTGCAGCAGTTTGAGAAAGTTGGGCAGAATAAACAGATAAGAAACACACACACCCCCAAACAATCAAAAGGCATTTTGCCAGAGACCATGGAAACATCTCTTAAATGTAGGCCTGCACTCAACATTTTAATACTTTTTTGCATTGTTTTGTGAGGTTGCACGAGAAAACACAGCAAGATATATTTTTTTTATCAGATTTGTTCATCCAGCCCAGTAAAAGCTCTATCGTCAATTCTGATCGGTAGCTGCTTTCCCTGATCTCAGACAAAGTAGAGATTTTCCCATAACTTACAGCTTGATCCTTTCAACTGGAGATGGCAGGGGGTTTACCCAGAATCTTTTGCATATGCGTTGTCACTGAACTATGGTCTCCCTGGTTATTTCCCTGTCTGCATCCCATCAGAAAACACGAGGATAAAAAGTAGACCCAACTCAAAACTAGTTACATTTCCAGTGCAATGCCATGCTTCCCTTCTTCTCAATTCTTGCTCATAATGATGAAGTTGAGCAGAGACATGGTTCCAGGGCCGGCTCTACCATGAAGCAAAGTGAAACAACAGCCTCAGGTGGGAACTGTTGGAGGCTGTAGTAGCAGCTCTTCCTCTTGGCTATTCCACTCCCATGTGGAACAGAGCGACATGTCTGCCCCATCAGGTCTTACACCTCATGAACCAGCAGTACCCAACCTTGGGCTTCCAGATGTTCTTGGACTACAACCCCCAGAAGCCTTCACTACCACCTCTGCTGGCCAGGATTTCTGGGAGTTGAAGTCCAAGAACATCTGGAGGTCCAAGGTTGGGGACCACTGTTGTAAAATGCCTTGTTGTTCTCAACAGGACAGTTTAAGCGGAGTTCAGAAACCAATCCAGTTGGCTTTTGTATATGTGAAATAAGAGGTATCATCTTGTCCTTTGCACCAGGCAGTGAAATAACCTTTGAACTGCACAGCTGGAAGGGACCCTATGGAATCCAGCTCCAGTCAAGGAGGCACAGTGGGGAATTGAATGCCCAACCTCTGACTCCATAGCTAGATGCCTAAACCACGGATGTTCTGAAGAGGTCCTTACTTTCTGACACTATGAAATTTTGTGATTTACAGAATGGAAGCAACAGAGCAGAGGATCCGGCATGAGTTCCATTCTGTATCTTCCTGTAGGCAACTCACCCCTTCCATGGTTGAGACCTCATGTTCTTCATTCTCATTGTGAAAACATAAAATCCGTGCTTAAAGTATTGAAAACATTTTTCAGAACGCCCATATCAAATTGCCCAAGAGAAGAAACCAGGATTATTTATCTCTGCTTCCCATCTGTTAAACACACCCAATGTAAATTTTTCAGGCATGGGGGGAAAAAAAGCAAATTATTGCAGGATGAGGACAGAAAACCTCTCTTTCTTTTGATGGCTAGACTTGTCTCATCCATTTAGCTTAATCATTTGAGTGTCCAGCATCTCTGAAACCCTTGGTCGAAGGGCTCCTTTCTCTTCTGGATACATGGATGTCACAGCCATTAGCATCAATGGGACTTAAGTACCCACCCGCTCACCCAGTCACCCACAGCAGAGTTGGAAAGACTTCCAATTTGTACAACAGAGCATGATAGAAGAGGAACAGTGGGCCAGTTCAGCCTATTCTGTTCATGCCAAATAGCCTTAATAACTCTAAAATTGCAATATTCCCATTGTTTTTTATTGGTTGATCTTTTAAAAGGTATTGTTTGGTGCATGATAGGCATGTGAAAGTTATTGTAAACAATCAGCAATGTTCTTTCATTTCTTTTTCGCTTCAGCATAACACAGACCGGTTTTGTGGTCGGGAGATGATGTGACCTGCAATCCAGTCCTTCTGAAGGGTCCAGATAGGGGAAAGCTGGGTGGTTCTTTTTTTTAACTATGCATTTACTCTGGAATAATATTTGTTCATTGTGGCATAGTCACAAGTTCGTAGTTCTACTTCTCCTCTCTGATTCTACCATGCCTTTTGAGGGCCAAACGATATTACAGAGAACAGAACATTAGAAAAGGAATTCTGAAAAGGTTTTTTTGTGACATCTCCCACAGTTTGCGAATTAGCTTGATCTGCTTTGTGATTGGACATCAAGAGGTAAACACAGGCTTTGTTTACAAGTTTGTACAATCATAAAGGTCTGCCTGAATCATCTCTGTTATTAAAAGGTTTTACTTTCTAATATTAAAAGGTTTTACTTTCTAATGACGGGCTATCTGTAACATAAAGTTTGGCCCTCAGAATACCTTGGGGGAAAAGAAGAGGAGGTAGTAGTAGCATCATCCTCCACAGACAGAGGTCACTCTGGTCACTCCAGCAGTTTTTCCACTTTTGAAGAGGTGTGGCAATGAAGCCGTGCCAGTGTGTACATTATGGTAGGTGGCATTTCTGTTTGAGTATTCTTATCTCCACACATTTACTAAATCCATGGAAGCAGATCACATGATGATGATCTGGCAGTATATGGATTGTGCTGCCACAATAAGACGTCTTGATATCACAGCTGACTACCAGTTGATATCATGACTTGGCTACTGGTTTCCCATTCTTGCTATAGAACTTTGAGGAGCGAGGTTATTTAACTGTAAGGAACAAGAACAAGAAGCAGGACCAGCCATTAGAATTTGCAGTGTCCCTCCCAAGACCCCCCAAAGAAATTCTCAGAACCATTTGGACAGATATCCAGTCCCAAACTGGTTTAAATCTAAAGAACTATGAGGCTTTATTATAAAATCAGGGATCTACCAGGAGAGCAAACTCAGCAGGCGTGCAGGTCATGAATCTGTGCTGAAAACTTTATAAGCATCTTATATAATAAACAGACGTTTGAATTTAGTGCACAGTCAGCTCATGATTGATGCAGATAGGTGTCAGATTAGAGATCTTAGCCCTTCACTCAACTCTCACATGAGGCATGTTGACTTGTGAACTTTGAGGCATCAGAAGAAAATCCCTCAGTTCTTCCAGCGTGAGACATTCCTCTTCTCCTGAGAAAGTCTTGTTGTTTGTACAGAATGCAGATAGTTCTTAGAGTTTTAAAAATGAAAATTAATCTGGACATTATCTTATAAATGTTTCAGGACTCTTCTGGGCATAAGAAATTAGTTAAATGTCTTATGGTGAATTAATTCTGTTTTCAGATACTTTGCCCTTGTTTCTTCTTTTTTCTGAGTACAAAACGGAATCAGCCAAGGTGACACTGTTTTATTTACATTTATTTAAGAAAACGTTCAAAACACAAAAGCTTGTAATAATAAGAGATACAGTCAAAAGAAGTTATTTGAGCTACGTTCTATAATGTAAAGAATATATTTCATAGCCTTAAGAAATATAACTTTGATACATATGAAGAATTGTGAAATGAAGTTATTTTATCACAATGAATTAAACCAGCCAGCAGAAATCTATTTTGCTGTCTATGTTGCTTTCTCATTTCTCTTACATCTCTCTGTTTGATTTAGTTATTTTTATTTAATTTTGTAATCAATATCATAGAATCATTTCAGGGTTGGAAGGGACCTTTGAGGTCTTCTAGTCCAACCCCCTGCCCAAGGCAGGAGACCTCATACCATCCCGGACTTCATACTATCTCAGACAGATGGCTGTCCAATTTTTTCTTGAAAACCTCCAGTGATGGGGCACCCACAACATCGGGAGGCAAGCTGGGTTCTCACCGTCAGGAAATTCCTCCTTATATCCAGGTTGGATCTTCCTTTGACAAGTTTCCACTTATGGGTCCTCGTCCTACCCTCAGGCACAATGGAGAATAAACTGATGCCCTCTTCCCTGGGGCAAACCTTCAGATATTGGAAGACTGCTATCATGTCTCCCCTCAGTCTTCTCTTCATTAAGCTAAACATACCTACAGTAGTTCTTTTAGTTGTTCTTCATAAGATTTAGCCTCCAATCCCCTTATCATCTTTGTTGCTGTTTTCTGCACCCCTTCCAGGGCATTAGTGTCTTTTTTGTATTGAGGTGACCAGAACTGGACACAGCACTCCAAGTGCAGCCTCACCAGCATGGTATATCATCAATATATTTCATTTCTCTTAATCTAACAGGCTTCATAAATTCTACTTGCCTTGTTTCTGTTTCTATTATTTCTTTTACCAATCACCAAGCTTCTGTCCATAAGAAAATAAACATTTTATTGCATCCAAGCATCTTCAGCTGATTGTCAAGGTACCAAGCATCCAATGAAAACATTTACTGTCCAGTTGGCTTTGTTACTAGAAGCATACATGTTGATGCTATGTAGTTCACTTTTGACCTAGGTTATCAAAGAGAGCTCACTAGGAACATTTCCTAAATATATAGAACTAATACATTGTTTTATCACAGTGCTCATAATGAGAAGAAGCAAGATTTTTCTATTTTTTCTTGATGCTAAGTTTACAAATTTTTTTGCCTATGAGCTTAAAATAAAAAAAACTTTTAGGGTTATTTAGTAGTAGTAGTAGTAGTAGTAGTAGTAGTAGTAGTAGTAGTAATCTCTGAACTAAAGAACTGGAAGGGACCTCATGGATCATGAAGTCCAGCCCCTGCCAAGGAGGCATAGTGGGGAACTGAACTCCCAGCCTCCTACTCCACAGCCAGATACCAAATGCAACAGTTTTTCCCCACAGTTCCAGCCAAAACATTTCTTTGTTTATCTCTGCTCAGTGACCCAAGGTTGAAAATCATTACATGTTCTGCTGCTAAAAGGCAAACTGCTTGTAATTTAGCAATGAAAGAAAAGAATCAAGCAATTTTGAATGTATTACATGAACTATTGTGGGTGAGCCCAACCCACCTAGCCCACAAGCTGCCTCTGATCCAATAGCGTGTGCCACCAAAAGGAAAGGGCAAAGAGGATATAGATTTGCACGAAGTTTGCAGTTGTTAGCTTTTATTTGTCTACCCAAACTGAGATATAATTACAGTAGCATGCCCCATCTGCAGAATCATCATCCGCTGATTCATGTATCAGCTGCCTGAAAAGAGTACTGTAAATAAAAAACCCAGAAATACATATTTATAAGTATTTCCAAGGTGTATTTATCAGAACTGACTACTAGAGGGAGCCAGAGACCATGCAATACTTCTGTGTTTTTGAGTATCTGCCCTGGGGCTGAAGGCTTGGAATCAGTCCCCCACAGATACCACGGTCTTATCATACTACAAAGGTATAGTTAAATGGAAAGACAACACATTGGTTCATACTTGAGAAGACTGTCACCTGTGGACCTGGTGCATTGATATCCAGGTGCCGCTAATTGATATCCAGGTCCCATGGCCCCTCTTCTTAATGGTTCTCTATCTGTAATCTACACCTGGATTAGTCTATCAACTAGTTCTTGGGTGGAACAAGTGAATGGCTAGAATTTTGGACTGCAGCTTCTAGCAAAGCAATATTGGCTATATTAATTAGGGATGGTGGAGGTTGCTATCCAACAACATCCAGAGGGCCAGACCTCCCCTCTTCCTGAAATAGAGGAACCCTTCAAGTAGAGGAACATCCTGTGTATAGTAGGAGACATGGGTAAACTAGTATTCAGTGAGCATGGGCATACTAGCCAATAGGTAGAGCTGTAACTAAGCAGGGCTTTGCTGCCTGATTGGTTAAGCTTGCATTGCGTGAGGCTGATACAGGTGGAGAGCCCATCCATTTTGTGTTTTCTTCTGCCCGGAGAGAAGCAGCTCAAGAAAGAATGCAGTTAAGGCAGCTGAGTTTCCTTTCTAGAACAAATTTTAGTTCCCTGGTTCAAAGATCCAAGTGCGCCATCCTAGTCACAGCCCTGATGCGAGAGACTCCAAACCAGCACACATAACCAGAGAGTGCAGCTTGGGGAGAGTATTTCGGCCCTGTGGAGTCTCAATTGTGGGGTTCCACAGGGGTCGATTATCTCCCCAATGCTGTTTAACATCTATATGAGGCCGCTGGGTGGGGTCATCAGGGGGTGTGGAGCATCGTGTCATCAATATGCTGATGACACCCAGCTCTACATTTCCTTTTCACCAAGTGCAGGTGATGCCGTCCTGTCCCTGCCTGGGGCCGTACAGAAATGGATGCAGGAGAACGGGCTGAAGCTGAACCCGGACAAGACGGAAGTTCTGAGGGTGCGTGACCCTGTGGATGGTGGCTTGGGAAACTCCCTCATGTTTGGGGAGTGGCCCTGGCTGCAAAGAGTGGGGTCCGCAGCCTGGGGGTACACCTGGACCCGATGCTCATCATGGAAACGCAAGTGGCGTCGGTAGTCCGCACCGCCTTTTTCCACCTTTGGCGGATTGCCCGGCTGTGACCTTACCTAGACACGGGGGTGCTCACTACCTTAGTACATGCGCTTGTAATTTCTAGATTAGACTACTGTAACGCGCTTTACATGGGGCTTCCTTTGAAGCTGATGCGGAAACTTCAAGTGGTGCAGAATGCGGCGGCCAGACTCCTTACTGGAATGAGAACATATCAACATATTTCTCCTACTCTGGCCATGCTGCACTGGCTGCCCATCCGTTTCCGCATTGACTTCAAAGTGTTAATGCTTGCATATAAAGCCCTAAATGGTTTAGGACCTCGATACTTGGCGGAACGCTTACTCCCCACTAGCTCTACCCGTGTCACCCGCGCGAGCCAGGAGGTGAGGCTGAGGAGCCTGATGCTGAGGGAGGCCCGGAAGGAAAGAACTAGAAATCGGGCCTTCTCGGCGGTGGCTCCTCGCCTCTGGAATAATCTACCTCCAGAGATTCGCGCTGCATCCTCGCTGGGTACTTTTAAGAACCAACTAAAAACGTGGATGTATAGGCAGGCCTTCCCTTCCAGTTAATTCCTGTCCTCTTTCCTTTTTTTTTCTCTTTATTTGATTTATTTTGTATTTTTCCCATTGCAAAATCATTTAATTAATTAATTGTTATAAATTTTTCTTGAACTTGTTATGTTTTATGTTGTAAGCTGCCTAGAGTGGTTGAAATGACTAGATAGGCGGGGTATAATAATAATAATAATAATAATATAATTTATTGTCATTGTAAGTATATACACAGTATACCATACAACGAAATTCACAATTTAGCTGAATAATAATAATAACAATAATAACAATAATAATAATAATAATAATAATAATAATAATAATAATAATAATAATAATAATAATAATAATAATAATAATAATAATAATAATAATAATAATAATAATAATAATAATAATAATAATAGGAACAAGTCAACAAATTATACTCATTTTTTTTGCTGGTAATCCATTTAATAAGCATTTCTCCTTCCCAAGGAACCTGGGAGCTATAGTCCTGTCAGGCTGTGTTGACCCAAAAATTTGTTCTGTTTGGGGGGGGGAGCCAGCAAATGATGCCCCCATCACAGCCATCCAATAACTTTTGGCATCTGATACAGAAATATAGACTTTCTTCTATTGTCCAGCAGTAACACTTACTCTTTTTTCCTTGCCTATCAGCAAGAAAAGGGATAACAGCAAACTAAACCAATTTGCTGACCTCTTCTGACATCCAAAATCAGCTGCAGCAGTGTACCAAATAGCAGGGCTGGCTAGGTTGAGCACCCGCAATGCTGCTCTAAGAATTTCAAACAAAGAACTGCCAGTCCCATGCCAGAATTCCCCAGGAGGACTCTGCTGTACAGGATAGATGAGATCTTCCTTCTAGGAACATGAACTCCTCCTTATCAGCATGAAGGTCTGTAAGTAAGTAACCCATTTTCCAAGCAATGCCTACTACATTCTAGCAGGACACACACCGGTTAAGTTTAAGAGATGCTTGAAGGAGTTGGCTTCCCATTTCAAGCAGTGTGTAATTTTTCTTCCTTTTTTTAAAATGGTGTGACAAACACACAAGAATTATAAATCTTGCAAACAATAGGTGATGCTTGCAATTTTTGGGCTGCTTTTGCCCCCACCCCATTCTGTTCCAGCTCAATTGGAATATTTAATAAGAAGATCAAGATATGAATGATAAGAATAGTCAATCACAGTGTGGGGAAGTGATGTGTAGTAGAAAGAGACACAATGTGGAAAGGAGCTGATTGGCGTATTTATTCGGTCCTTGAGGATCATTTGACAATCCCCCCCTCCTTCTAAGACAGGAACCCCAGCTCCCCCTTCCCATGCATTCTTTATTTACAGGTGCTCACTTAGTTCTAGATGAGTGAAGCCCAGTCTCCTCCTTGTGCGTATGCGCACTCTCTCCTTTCCTCTCTCACACATACACACTGGTAGCTCTTCCCCCCCCCCCGCTTGTGTTGTAGCTTTATATGCGACTAATGGAGCAAGGCAATGCTCAAACGTCAAATTAAACTGCACAGCTCTGTAATCACTCAGACTGACATGCCATAAAAGGATAATTAGTAGTTCATTACATGGGACATTGTTTGTTCAGCTAAATTGATTTCTCTCAGCTGCCCATGTTTTCTGTTTATTTAGTGAGCGCTCCGCTGCACATTTTTTATTTGTGAACTAGGAAATCCCTGTGAAAGTTTCAAAAAACATACCACCAAATCATCCCCCCCACCACTTTGGTCCCTGAACTGTTCAAAAATGGCTGGACCAGTTGCTTAAAGTAGGTGATAGGCTCAAGCAGAGCGCACAAGCAAGAATGGCTCGTATCGAGTGATGGATTCTAAAATAGCAACTGTGGTGAAGGAGACCCGCTGGATGGGCCCATCAGCCACCGTCCAAACACATCCAAACTGGCTTTCTGTGCATAAATTCCTCCTCACTGCTCTTTTCTGTTAGAGGGAATCTTTCCTTACTAGTTTGGTCTCACGAAAGGACAGGAAGACAAAAGGAGAACCCATATAATCCCTCGTAATGCACCCGGGACGGAAATTTTTACAACGAATTCTTCTCGCAAGTCTCTCTCTTTTGGCCGGCGATATGTACTGAAAGAAGGGAGGTTAAGCTGTTGTTTTAAGCAGCCTTTGCACTCCCAGGTTTCCACGCAAACACCTGACTTCAAAGTGTTCCGATTTTACTCCTTTGCCTGCTTCCAAAATGTCAGTTGGTGGGAGGTTTCCAGTCCAGGAGGGAGCTGTGCATGAGACAATAGATCCGAAACACTCCTGAAGTTGGAGTGAAGAGGTTCCAAGAAACACAGAGGGCCCTGAAAATGCAAAAGCTGACCACACAAAAGGCAAGCAGTAAATACCTGAGGACAATGCATTCTTAGGGCTAATTGTATTTGAACAGGTACTCCTAGAAAAAAAGGACAACGGAGGACCACACTGTTGTTCTCATTAAGACATTAAATCAGTGTCTGATGAGTTTTGCTACTTTGGAATACAAATGGTAGTGACTTGACTTGAATGCATCTTCGTACACATTCCATGCACACAGAAAGGTTACCAGACTGGCGGGAAAAACTGGCTACCAACCTGACAAGCTAACTTTCTAAATGTAGGTAGGATTTTGTTTTGTATGAAGAAAACATTGTGAGAACATTCAGACCTGTGACTCTTAGCTGTAATTTGAAGTGCAACCGTCCAGACAAGAGGTTCATCAATCATCTCTGTGAGTAGAGTGGAGTGTGTGTGTGTGTATTGTGCTGCTGTTGTTGGATCATACCAAAGGCTTCAGATTTGTTGATTTGTCCTCATTTGAACTATGATACTGGTAGGTATCCATCTCCAAAAGGCATACTATCTGAGACAGACAAAACATCTTAAGAGCAGCAGACTATGAATAACAGACATTCTGCTGACCTTGAAACATGACACTACATTTACAAAGATGTCCTATTTACCCATCACCTGCCAACCCTGCCCCACCAAAAAACCTATTATTTCCTTTCCCTCACAGTAAAGGAACCTCATTCTGTACTGAGAACTTAATATATGGTAAATATTATCCTTATGAACCTGTTAATATTGCTTAAAATGCAAATTTGATCAATTTAGACATTTATAAGAAGTGTTTCTAAATCTGCGCATGTACAATTGTACGTCTAATTCCACTACATCTTTCTTCTTCATAACCCCATTAACATGTGTAACATGTAAAGATTAGAAACTGCTTTGCAAACGCCAAAATTAAGATTGCCGGAAGAAATATCAACAACCTCAGATATGCAGATGATACCACTCTGATGGCAGAAAGTGAGGAGGAATTAAAGAACCTCTTAATGAGGGTGAAAGAGGAGAGCGCAAAAAACAGTCTGAAGCTCAACATGAAAAAAACTAAGATCATGGCCACTGGTCCCATCACCTCCTGGCAAATAGAAGGGGAAGATATAGGGGCAGTGACAGATTTTACTTTCTTGGGCTCCATGATCACTGCAGATGGTGACAGCAGCCACGAAATTAAAAGACGCCTGCTTCTTGGGAGGAAAGCGATGACAAACCTAGACAGCATCTTAAAAAGCAGAGACATCATCTTGCCGACAAAGGTCCGCATAATCAAAGCTATGGTTTTTCCTGTACTGTGGTACGGAAGTGAGAACTGGACCATAAAGAAGGCTGATCACCGAAGAACTGATGCTTTTGAACTGTGGTGCTGGAGGAGATTCTTGAGAATTCCCTGGGCTGCAAGGAGATCAAACCTATCCATTTTGCAGGAAATCAACCCTGAGTGCTCACTTGAAGGACAGATCCTGAAGCTGAGGCTTCAATACTTTGGCCATCTCATGAGAAGAGAAGACTCCCTGGAAAAGACCCTGATGTTGGGAAAGTGTGAAGGCAAGAGGAGAAAGGGACGGCAGAGATGGCTGAACAGTGTCATCGAAGCTACGAACATGAATTTGACCAAACTCTGGGAGGCAGTGGAAGACAGGAGGGCCTGGCATGCTCTCGTCTATGGGGTCACGAAGAGTTGGACATGACTTAACAACTAAACAATATTTAATTTAATTTTCTATATTTAAGAAAATTAAAAATTAAATATTGTTTGATGTATATATTGATAGCAGCTAGGTTACTCTGGGCCCAAAAATGGAAAAGTGAAGAAGTACCTACAATGGAGGAGCTCCTGAAGAAGATGCTGGACATTACAGAACTGGATACACTATCAGAAGCGTTACGAGATCAACCGAGAGACTATGCAAAACAAAGTTGGAACTTAATACATGCTTGGGCCCAGGGTCAGACCTGAAGATAGGGCAAAATGATTGATGGGTTTTGTTTTCTTTTTAGTTTTTTTTCTTTTTTTCAATACTCTCTGAAGTTTGGGAAAGCTGGAATGTAATGAGGTCTGAACCCCTGTCCTCAAAGGGGGGGAGGGTTTGGGATGTTTGTAATGTAGGTTTAGATATGTGTTGGTAGTTGAAATAAATAAATAAATAAATAAATAAATAAATAAATAAATAAATAAATAAATAAATAAATAAATAAATAAATAAATAATAAATAAATAAATAAATAAATAAATAAATAAATAAATGAATGAATGAATGAATGAATAAATAAATAAATAAATAAATAAATAAATAAATAAATAAAAAACAACTTAACAACAACAAAATTTGGCCGTGTCATTAGATGTATAGATGTTCTGTTACATATCTATTAAACATGGTTAGCATGTTTTTATTTCTCAGGAGAGGGGGGAAAAGCACGAAGTAACCTCTGTAATCATTATGGGTTTATGTTCTGCTCTACTGGAAATGCTGTAAATTTTTTCCTACTTCTCCATTATATGCTGACAAGTTAGCTTAAAATGAAGATATGTCCGCTGCCTCCATGGATATTGAAGGTAACAGGATGTTAATAGCATCTCTTTCCCTCATCAGGCTTATGTTTGGGCCACCACCAAGAATTAACTCATTGTGTCCCCATCTAATTTCACTGTGTTTCACCCCCAGAACAGCTCCCTCATTAATCACTGACATAATAACAGGCCTCAGAAGAGGCTGGAAGGCTTTCCCCAGGATTTCCTGCTTCTTGACAGGTGAAAAAGTCATGGTGGAGGGCTTCTGTGGGAGAAACCAAATTTGGCGGCGGACGATATTTGCAATTATAGGCCCGTTGTCAATGTTTCTTTCCTTAGTAAAGTGATAGAGAGGGTGGTGGTTGACCAGCTTTTGGATGAAACCAATGCCCTGGATCCGTTTCAGTCTGGCTTCAGGCCACGCCATGGTATGGAGACGGCATTGGCGGCCCTGTTTGATGACGTCCTGAGGGAGGCCGACAGGAGCAAAATGTCTCTTTGGTCCTTCTCGATATCTCAGCCACCTTCGATACCGTCAACCATTGTATCCTCTTGGAGAGGCTCTCTGAGTTGGGAATTGGTGGTCTGGTGCTTGCCTGGCATCCCCAAAGAGTACAGCTTGGGGACAGTGTATCAGCTCCGTGGAATCTCAATTGTGGGGTTCTACAGGTCTAAATTATCTCCCCAATGCTGTTTAATATGTACATGAGGCTGCTGGGTGGGGTCATCAGGGGGTGTGGGGATTTGTATCATCAGTATGCTGATGACACCCAGCTCTACATCTCTTTTTTTCCTACAACAGTGGATGCCGTTCCATCCCTTCAGCGCTGTCTGGATGCCGTACTGGGATGGATGCAGGCAAATGGTCTGAGGCTAAACCCAGACAAGATGGAGGTACTGAGGGTGGGTGGAACAGACATTGGTGGTTTGGGAAACTCCCTCACTTTCGGGAGGTGACTCTCACCATGAAGACTGAGGTTCACAGCTTGGGGTTTATCTTGATCTGGCACTTCCCATGGAAACTCAGGTAGTGTCCGTGGTCCGCACCGCCTGCTTCCATCTTTGGCGGATCGTGTCAGGGCCCTCACGACTCTGGCCCATGTGCTTGTAGTCTTGAGACTACTGTAATGCGCTCTACGTGGAGCTACCTTTGAGATTGATGCAGAAGCTTCAAATGGTGCAGAATGTGGCGGCCAGACTTCTTATCGGGGTGAGAAAACATGAACATATCTCCCCCACTCTGGCAGCCTTGCCTTGGCTACCTGTTCATTTCCGCATTGATTTCAAAGTATTAATGATGACACATAAAGCCCTAAATGATCTAGGACCTCAATATCTGGCAGAATGCCTTCTCCCACCTAGATCTACCCGTATCACTCACTCTATCCAGGAGGGGCGGCTGAGGGGCCTAATGCTGAGGGAGGCCCAAAGAGAAAGAACAAGAAAGCGGGCCTTCCGAAAGGCAGTGTCCCCTTGGCTCTGGAACAATCTCCCCCCGGAAATTTGTCTGGCTCCCTTGCTGGGCATTTTTAAGAGCCAACTTAAGACCTGGCTCTTCAGACAGGCCTTCCCTCCTGTCGATACCTAACTTCTTAATTCGCCATCCTCTAGTGTATTAATATTGTTGTTTTATTTTAATTTAATACTGTTGTTAGCCCCCCAGAGTAGACTTCAGTTTAAATGGGCAGGATATGAATGAATGAATGAATGAATGAATGAATGAATGAATGAATGAATGAATGAATGAATGAATGAATGAATGAATGAATGAATGAACGAATGAATGAATAATTCTGAAAAAACAGCTACAGGTGGGTGATCTGTGGAAGACCGAGGAGTCAATCTGACGAGATTTCAGGATGCAGACCTCACTGCCAGATTCGTACGTCCAGCTATTCTAGCTGACCACTGTAACTCTGTTATCAAGACACCTGGGCTAAGTGACCCTAGAGGCGAAGAACTGTTAGGAATGGGGCCAGAAATAAAAGCAGTATCTTAATCTGTGATATACATATATACTGTATAATATGTTGCATTCCCAGGCAAGACTGATTTACATTTACGTGCTCTTCAATATTAGCAGCATCCAGTGAGAACCTGCATGTGCGAATGGGTGACAGCAGATACACAGCAGGCGGAATATTTCTTTATTTTATCCTGATATGGCTTCACCCTGTTTTTCAGACAGCCAGTTCTCAGGAAGCAAGGGACCAGTGAGAGAGGAACATCAATGGATAAGCCTGCCTGAACAAGGCTTAGACGCAAAAGAAGTGAAACCTTTCGGAGGCAAGACGAAAGCTTCCATTTCTGGGAAGAGTATATTTGTGAGAGGCAGCGCCTGGGAATTAACAAAAAGGTGTGACTATTTCCATGGCTTGTGAATTTCCTTGGGAAGGATGCTAATATGAATTCTACTAACTTTCCTCTCATCTTAGGTGAGGGCTAAGATGGACTGCAGCATGCCCTTCTGATGAGGCAAGCCTCTCCTGAGGTGCATAGCTTATCTGTGGCTCTCCACTGCTGTCCATGTTCGTGGATTATTTAAGAGGACCCACAGAGTTTCCTGCACATGTCCACAGCTGCATATGTATGAATGAAGAAACCCTTCTTCTGTGTCCATGTGTGTGAGTGTGTAAAAAATCTTTCTCTGCAGGACTAGCAAGGCATTGCCTAGCATCAAAAACTCAGTAAACATTTGTAGAGTACGTAGTTTTGCTGTTCCTCCCATTGAAGGCCATAGCTGTATCATCACCTACTAACTTGAAGGAGGATTATTTTGGTATGATGGGTAGGAGTCTCTGTCTGTCTGTCTGTCTGTCTGTCTGTCTGTCTGTCTGTCTGTCTGTCTGTCTGTCTGTCTGTCTGTCTGTCTGTCTGTCTGTCTGTCTGTCTGTGAATTTCTGCTGGAAGGAAATGCTGAGATGAGGTTTCTTCTTCTATTCATTAAAAGCCTTAAGACATCTCAGCTACCATACATTTTGGACTGAGTATTCAGGAGGGGAGGTTATTACCTTGTAATGTCTATGCTGAACTTTTCTCCAGTTGGAACCTTGTCCTCTCCTCTCCTATATTGGAAAAAAAGATGTTTAACTGGAAAACTTTAAAAATTCAAGTAGCGCTGATTCTCTGGGTAAACGTAAGGACAGAGGAAGCTGCTGTATACTTAGTTTGACCAGTGGTTCAACCAGCCCAATGTTTTCCAACTTTGATTGACAGCAGTTATTCTCTCTAGTGGGATTCTTTCCTGGCCCTGCTTGGAGACCCTTGCTTCTCCCGGGTGACCTTCTATTCAAGTACAAAAGAGGCTTCGTGCTGTGATTGTGCCCAAATTCTAAGATGTGATGCTTTTCATTGCAATTCTGTACATGTTTACTTGGAAGTGTTGATGCTCATTGGGGAATTTTTGGACTGCAATGGCACAAAGCAGCCTTTTCAAGCTCTATTTAGAGAGGATCCATGGACGTCAGCGGGACTCAGGTTATTCATGGCTGTCATATGTCCCACAGATTCCAGTGCACCTGCTCTTAAATATAACTGATTCTGGTTCCAAACTAAGCTAAGAATGATAGAAAATGCATGGTGGACAGAATATGCTTAGAGACCAGCCTTCTAAGTACTGGAGCTTCTAGTTAAAGGAGCGGGATAGCCATGCATCCTGCTTGATAAGACTGTAGGTCAAGAGAATATTATGCTAGATCTGCTCAAGAAAACTGCAGTGCTAGAAGGGGCTTGAAGCTTACTTTTGAAGTAACCCCTGTATTTTCTGTTTAGCAGATCCTGTGTCGGACCTAAGGGCCTCCTCCTTCTACCTCCCAAACTAACTAGACTTCCTTCCCTTTCTTTCTCCCATGTAATGATGTCTTATATATTAGACTTGGCTATTGGTTCTCTCTCTCTCTCTCTCTCCTGCTGAATTAAAACAAACAGCTTTGCAGCAAAAGGGGAAAGATGCCCCACGGATCCACTTGTGTTTGTGGGGAGATGGGCGGAGTGGAAGGGGAGATGTGGCCCTCCATTTGCCTGAAGTGAGCCCTTCTTCACTTAACAATTTAGAATTTTCAAGAAATCATTGCAGAGCTTCACAGTTAAAAGAGATGATGTACTTGAAATACCGCAGCATATATATTTTTTGTAATTAGTTTTAGAGTCACGACGAAGTCAAGCAGATTTTGAGCCTTTCCCACCTCCCTTGTTTTCTTAAACAAAGGTTAAGTGTGTATGCATTTTATTTTTCTTGCAAGCAAACAGAAGCTTTATATTGCCAATGAGTGTGCTGGGAGCAATTCAGCCAGTAATGTAACAGCAGATCTTTAGTGAAAATAGTTTTCCAAGGATGAAAGAAATGACTTGTCTCTCCTACATCCTTCGTCCCTATTAAAACAAATGAAGCAAAACAGGGCATAATATCCCACAATGTTACACCTTGTACCTGAAGAAGAGTACTGTGTTCTTCTTCAGGGGCTAAGAGGTATCTCTCCTGCCCCATGTTGCTTGACGGCAACTCTCATCAACCTTACCCAGGCTGTCCTCTGCAACAATGGTTCCCAGTACAGACTACAACTCCCAGAAATCCTGGCCAGCACAGCTAGTGAGTTTTAGCCCTGTCAAGCACAGCTTCTGGGAGTCTTGGCCTCAAAACATCTGGGGACCCAGGGCTGGAAACCACTGCTCAACAAGATAGCCAATGGCAAAGGATGGTGGGAGTTTCACTCCAGTAATATATGGAGGTCAGTGGGGTGGAGCAACTGGCTGCACAGCTAGGCATTTGAATGCCCACTGTGTCTGCCAAGAGAGATCCCAGCCAAGACTACCTCAGAGCATATTATGGCTGATGAAGTCATGTGACCTGCCCCCTGTGTAGCCCTTGTTGCATCTCTATGGTCCAGAACACCAGCAGAGTATTTTATATCCAAAAAACCCTGAGAGGGTCACCGTAAGTTGGAATTGATTTGACATCACATCATCATCAGCCCAAATATCTGAAGGGCCACTCTTTCTTTGTCATTGGTCTACCATTTATTCACCGTAGCTGCTTCAAGATAGGGAGTACTTACCATGTTTCCCCCCAAAATAAGACATGATATTACAGCAGACCCTCGACTTACAGACGGCTCCACTTACAGACTTTTCGAGTTACAGACTTCTCTGACCGTAAAATTTAGGTTCGACTTGCAGCCGGAGAATCGACCTACAGAACGGTGGGGGGGGGGGACCAAAATGGAACAAAAACGGCTGGTTATGTATTAATCGGTTTTCGATGCATTGTAGGTCAATGGAGCCTCGACCTACAGACTTTTCGACCTGCAGTCACCGTTCCAATACGGATTAATTCTGTGAGTGGAGGGTCCACTGTATATTAATTTTTCCTCCAAAAATGCATTAGAGCTTATTTTCAGGGGATGTTTTATGTTTTTCATGTACAACTATCTATGTTTATTCAAAGACAGTTATGCCATCTTCTTCTGGTTACTGCACAAGGATGGAGGGTGGTGTTTCACTTAACTGTGGCTTATTTTGGAGGTAAGGCTTATATTACGAGCATCCTGAAAAATCATATCGGGCTTATTTTCAGGTTAGGTCTTATTTTCGGGAAAACAGGGTAGTACTTAGTAGTACAGATGATTCCTTTTCCTATGGAACTGAACCATGATTTCGTTATGCAATGGGAATAGGGCAGCCCAGGACTGGGGGCACATTACAGTGGTAGGATAAGACACCTCCCTCACTACAAGACAGTGACATACTGGAGGTAGACATTGCATTCTTCCTTTATGTTCCTTTATGTTCACCCTGTGACAATAGATCCACAGCGGCTGCAAATGGGAAAGGCCATAATCCAGTCCACCTCACTGGTCATTTGAAATTTGACCACACATTCAGCCTAATCTTTGCACTCAGACTCATTTCATTACTCCACGAGTTTTTGAAATTACTCCTCTACTTATTGCTAAATTGATTTTGCAGCATTTGAATTAAAAATTTAGAAAAAAATTAGAAAAGTATTACCTAAATTACACTTAAGACCACAGTATAAGAATGCTAATTTTAAGTCAATAGTGTAAAAACAACAGCACACTTTTCTGGGTGCAAACATTTAAAGATGAGAACATTTGGGGGTGTGTGAAAGACAAGTTAGCACTGTTGCACTCTAGCATTCCTTACCAAAATTCCCAACATTTTGCTATTTAAAAAAAGAAGTGCAAAGAATGCTCACCAAATTTGCAGATGATACCAAACTGGGACAGAAAGCTAATATTCCAGAAGACAGAATCAGGATTCAAGTTAACCTAAAAAGACTGGAGAACTAGGCTGGAACAAACAAAATAAGTTTCAACAAGGGAAAACAATGGCAAACATCTACATTTAGGCAGGAAGAACGAGATGCACAAATATAAGGTAACATGAGCCAGCAGTGTGATGCTGTGATAGAAAAAGCAAATGCAATACCTCCCCAAGTGAATTTTCTCCATGGTGAAACCTAGGTTACAATTTCTCTTTTAATAGTTGGGATCTTTTTCTTGAAACGAGTGGTTTCAAAGCAGTGTTGAAATACAAGCTGTGCTAAAGTTCAGATAAAATAAAACTTCATATTTTGAAAAAGCTTTGCCCCTCCTCCCCCCAAAAGTGTGAAAGTCATTTTAGGTTTTTTTTTTAAATTGTACTCATAACTCAGTGGTTTAGATGTCTGGGTGCAGAGTCAGAGGTTGGGAGCTTGATCCCCTCTTGTGAGTTGAGCCAGCCTATGTAGCCCCAAGCAAGCTGTACAGTAGCAGGGCGCCCCTGGAGGAAGGGAATGGTAAACCTCTTCTGAGAATTCTATCTAGAAAACACTGGAAAGGTTCGCCATTAGTCAGAATTGACTTGACGGCACACATTAATTATTATTTTTAAAAACCCACACTTGCTTTTGGTCTCCATCTAGGATCTGCCATGTGGACCTCTTTGACTCCCCCACCCCATCCCATTGCCGCCTCTTCTCTGCTTCCCTAGTTGAAAAAGTTACTCCATTTCTAGTGGGAAATATGGTTCACAAAGAGTATGCATCCTGGTTTTTAGCAGAAATGTGTTCCCTGTGGTCTGCCAGGGGAGTGAGTCTGCTGGTTACAAGGCATGTGCACCCTGTGGGCCCCTGGCAATGTGCCTGTTTTCTGTAAGTAGTAGCAGGAATGGTGACAGTGAAAGGAAAATATCAGGGGCAGCAGAAGGTTTAGCAGGAAAGTGCATTAGAATGCATTTTAGGATGCCTTAACAGAAGTATATTCTCCAGATCCCTTGAGGTCCTAGTTCTCTATTCAGCACTGGTTGGGCTTCATCTAGAGCACTGTGTCCCATTCTAGACACCACACTTTAAGAAGGATATGAACAAACTGGAGCAATGGTTGTTGTGGGTTTTTCGGGCTCTTTGGCTGTGTTCTGAACGTTGCTCTTCCTTCCTATATTTCAGAATACTGAAGTACTGGACAACACCAGCAATCATTATGTTAGACTGCACAGGGAAGCCATTGAAAGCCACAAACATCAGCATAGCATCAACAAAAAAGAGGAAAGTCTGAAACTGAACAAGGCCTGGCTTCCAGCATTGGAAAATACAGCCTGCAGAAGGTCAACGAACTCTACCCAGCCACGAGGACCAGGGATCATTGCACAAAAAAGACCAGCTAAAGACACCCATCAACCACAGTGACAGATAATCTCTCCCACTTATCACAACAATACATCCACAACAAAAACACGCTGATCACCCTATCTCCTGAAAAGGACAAAAGCTGATCCCACAGCTATAAATACTCAACTATCCAACAAACAGCAACACAGCATGGACAGAGTTCCTACTCCAATCCTCTGAAGATGACGGCCACAGAGACTGGCGAACCGTCAGGAAGAAAAACCTTCAGAACACGGCCAAAGAGCCCAAAAAAACCCACAACAACCATCAGATCCCGGCCGTGAAAGCCTTCGAGAATAAACTGGAGCAAGTTCACAAGCGGGCAAAAAGGATGATCAGGGGACTGGAAACCAAGTCCTAGGAGGAAAGACTGAAAGAACTGGGCATTTTTAGCCTTGACAAAATAAGACTGAGGGGAGACAGGAGAGCACTCTTCAAAAACTTAGAAGGCAGTCATGCAGAGGAGGGGCAGCATCTGTTCTCGATCAGAGTGGAGGACATATAATAATGGGCTAATGTTACAGGAAACCAGATTTTGGCTGAAGATCAAGAAAAACGTCTTACCCGTTAGAGCTGTAAGACAACCAATCACCTTGGAAGGTGGTGAATGCTCCGACGCTGGAGGCATTCTAGAGATAACTGGACAGCCATTTGTCAGATCTGCTTTGATTTGCATTCCTGGATTCGAGCATGGATTAGGACTCAATGGCCTTACACACCCCTTCCAACTCAATTTATTCTGCAATTCTATGAATCTATGCTTGCAGCAAAAAATGCTGGATCTGCTGGTAGCTCAAAACCGTTAATCAGTGTGGTCTTCAGGTAGAGAGGGCAATGCGAAAGACATTTCTTTAGCCTTGAGCTCTTGGTTGGTCTCTGCTACTTAGGGCTTTATAGGCGAAGACCAAGTTCAGGATCAAGGCTTGTTGTGGTCAAAAGCTCAGCTCACAGCACGTCCTCACTGACAAAGGTTCCCTGAATGTGCTTTGTCTCTTCAACAGAGCAAAGTATGTTCAGGGAATCTGTACTGTTTTGGCTCAGACAATGGTGGTGGTGGGGATGCCACTGTTTATTTGCTCATTGACTTTTTACCTGGGAAATAATCAGGTGGTAGCAATGGTTAAGAGAATAAAAGGAGGGGAGGAACAGTAGCAGGAGGAGGAGGGGGCAACATTGATGGCAAAAAGGTAGACTGGTGGGGGGGTTCCTTGGAGGGTGTTTTGCCGAAGGGTGCTTGAAAATCTGTAGGTGGCACTGACTAAGTGCTTGAACTTTGTGCAGCTTAAACTGAATAATCTGAGCAGGTATTCAAAGGGAAATCTGAAACGGCACATTCCCAACACATCTCTTTTGACTATCGCATTGTTTTGATATCCTGCACACCCTTGGGATGTTCTGTAACATACTTTCTTTCCAGGAAAGATGAATCTTAGCACATGAAGATTGCCAGTCAACCCAGAACAGTCCGATGTGTTTCATTGCCTTGCTGCAGAAAATGGGAATGGCAGTCCCCTGCTCTCCAGTAAACTTACAATAAATGTGCTCTCAGTCATAGTCACCAAGAAAATGTGCTCCTCGAGAGGGGCACCTCACCTTGCCTGCTGGCAAAATGTTACGTAGCGTGAAGACTGAGATACCAGAACTCAGAAATATGACTACAAATCCCAGAAATCCTCAGCCATTGGCCAAGAAAGTTTGGGAGTTCTAGTTCAAGATCAGCAGCATTTCCAAGCTCTGGTTGTTATCAAGAAGAGTGGGACCTCATGCATGCAACAGCCTTTAAGGTCTACAAGAAGACTCTTTTGTCTTAGTGAAATGGAAGTATCTATCACAACGAGCTTTTCTGTACTAAAAAATGTGCTGAGCAACTGTTCCATGTTGGACCCTGAACCACTGAAAATGATGCAATTTGGAAAAAAAGTGTGTTTGTGTGTGTATGAGGGACGTGGTGGTGCTGTGGGCTAAACCGCAGAAGCCTGTGCTGCAGGGTCAGAAGACCAGCCATCATAAGATTGAATCCATGCAACGGAGGGAGCTCCTGTCGCTTTGTCCCAGCTCCTCGCCAACCTAGCAGTTCGAAAGCATGTAAATGCGAGTAGATAAATCGGAACCATCTCGATGGGAAGGTAAACGGTGTTCCCTAGTCACACTGGCCACGTGACAACGGAAACTGTCTTCAGACAAGCGCTGGCTCCACGGCTTGAAAAACGGGATGAGCACTGCCCCCTAGAGTCAGACATGACTGGACTAAAAATGTCAAGGGGAACCTTTACCTTGTGCATGTATATACATACATATAAATAATCACATGCCATCAGGTCTGCTGGATAATGCAGTAGTTTAGGTATCTGGCTGCAGAACCAGAGTCTAGAAGTTCAATTCCCTGTTCTGTTTCCTTGGCAAGAGGCTGATGATCCATATGGTCCCTCCCAGCTTTGCATTTCTAAGACAAATCTGACTTATTGCGACTCTTATCAGAGTTGGGGGTGCCCTGGAACTGTGTGGCTTGCCCAAGGCCACCCAGGCTGGCTCTTCTGGGATGCATAGTGGGCAACTCCCAATCCCTGCAGGTTACTTCGTAGGAAGGATTGGATTAAAAATCTTCTTCAGCAATGGTCCAGTTTGAAAGGACTCACCGTGCGGGTCTAGAATTGGAGTTAATATGGTAATCATACCAACAATGAGCACAGAGTGATGCTGGTTAAAGGAAAGAAGAAAATATGTTTGTGTTTGTGTGAGAGAGGAAGGGAGAGGGAGGGAGAGGGAGAAATCTAAATCTGTGAAATACATTTCTCGCATTTCTCATAGGTTTAGCTGTCGACATCTTTACATCTGCCAATCACTTTTCTTTAGAAACCCACATCGTTGCCCTCTCTTTGGGAGGCCCAGCCACCCTCTTCTGCTAGTTTTATCTACAGCACTCTGCTCGCTATGTGTCATAGGCTTTGAGAGCCAACGCTCTCAGAAGTCATTGAAGCCTCTCTGGGCTCTTAAGGCCATAACTAGATTCAAATGAGAAAAACGGATGGGAGAAAGACCTGCACTTAGGCGATGGCGAGCTCTTGAAGGGAAATGTGAACATTACTGATCAAAATAGAGAAATGGTACCTTCCCGAGTTCGAGATCCTGCCAATCTCTGCTGAAGTTCAGCTTGTTATCGTCAAGATGCAAACTTTCTGCAGTCTCCTTACTTGGGTGTGGGCTTTAATATTACAAAACCTGCCAAGCAAAGCCATGTATCCCTAAAGCTTGCTGTGAGATAAGAGGTCATGTTAACTAGGTTTGGAGGAACTATACTTTCCCACTAAAACTTGTCACTTATGTGCCGTTACTGTATATTACAATGCCCTACAAAAACCTAGACACCATACGAAGAAGAACATTCTCCCAGTGTTAGGAAACTGTTCAGGAATGATAGTTTTTCCTTCTAGCTCTTAGATTTAAACTAGGAATGTGTTTGCTACAGTGATATCAATCTGATAATGCTTTGATTGTATTCCAGCATTGACCAGGGGTTTGGACTTGATGGCCTTGTAGCCCCCTTCCAACTTCACTTTCCTATGATTCTACATTAATACTTCGCCATGTCTCCGTCCCACAGCAACCTGGAATCTGTCGTTTGATGGGGCGCTGTGTGATATACAGTGCTGACAATCTTTGTGGGTTTCACCAAAAGCAGTAAAAGAGGAATTGGAAGGCTACATATACAGTACACCTCCTGTATCCGCAGGGATATCATCCAAGCTCCTCAGTGGATGATAAAAACCTCAAATAATAGTGAACACTATACATATCATGATAAAAGGAGGAAAAGAATCCAGAAATACTATGTATTACCAGAACTGGCCACTAGAACAAGCCAGAGACCATAGTATGTATTCATCACCAACAAGAGTACCCAGCATGGTCTCTGGCTTTTACTAGTGGCTAGTTTTGGTAGATACATCATGAAATACAGATTTCTCATTTTTTTCTTTTAATATTTTTAGACTGGAGATAAGTGAAACCATGGATACTGATCCCACAGATATGGGGGTCTTACTGTAATTGTGAGTTTTTAAACGTCAATGCCAGAACCAACAAGCGCATAGTGCAGCAGTAGCTGCTACGGCCCACATTCAGAAGGGTTTCTGGGCATGAAGGTATTTGTGATAGAGTGATGGTGTTTGTTCACTGACATGTTTGCTTTCTTCTCGGTCTCTTCTTTCCCCCCCACCCTCTTGGTCCATCTTTTCCTACTGTTGCATCTTGTGTATTGAATAGTTGGCTATTATTTTAAAATTTGAGCCACCTTACATAAGGTAAAGGTAAAGGTAAAGATTCCCCTTGACAATTTTTTTGTCCAGTCGTGTCCGACTCTAGGGGGCGGCGCTCATCCCTCTCTTCAAGCCATAGAGCCAGCGTTTGTCCGAAGACAATCTTTCTGTGGTCACATGGCCAGTGTGATTTAGACACAGAACGCTGTTTACCTTCCCACCGAGATGGTACCTATTTATCTACTCGCATTTGCATGCTTTCAAACCGCTAGGTTGGCGGGAGCTGGGACAAGCAACGGGCGCTCACTCCGTCGCGTGGATTCGATCTTACGACTGCTTGGTCTTCTGACCCTGCAGCACAGGCTTCTGCGGTTTAGCCCACAGCGCCACCACGTCCCTCACCTTACATAAGGGGCACAGAAACTGCATTTAGAAGTTGTAAGTAAATAATTAGCAAACCGTGTTGACGTGACTGGAGCTCACGTGGAAAGAGCAAGCATGCCTATTCTACCATGTTTTTATCTCTTTATTGTGTTTCCTTTTTTTTGTCTGATATGCTTCCACAGGCTAACATGGCTGTTCCTTCCATTCTTATAATCTCCCGTTTGTCCTTTCATGGGAGCGTTTCTGGGCATCTCCATCTTTCCTTTGCAATGTGTTTACCACATTTGCAATGTGTTTACTTGAATCGCGGGACTTGCTGTCAAGTCAGACTTAAGTTGCACCAGTGACCCGACTCAGGCTTGATTTGTTTTTGATTGACTTTGACTCAACTCACAACTTTCTGGGGGTGCAGGGAAAGCTTGTTTTTAATAGGGACTCGGACTTGGGACTCAGGTCTAAAGCCTTGCCAATAGCCCTGGGAAGAATTTAAAGAGGGTGCAAACTCTAGTTTACACAGTGGGGTGACTTCTACTTTTCCTTGGCTACCAGCCAGGATGTTCACACATTTTTAAAAAGTGACTTCTTCGGAATAGTGGCAATCATTAATACAGTTTATATGTTTTGATTCCTGGAAGGACAGATCCTGAAGCTGAGGCTCCAAGACTTTGGCCGTCTCATAAGAAAAGAAGACTCCTTGGAAAATACCCGGATGTTGGGAAAGTATGAAGGCAAGAGGAGAAGAGGGCGACAGAGGGCGAGATGGTTGGACAGTGTCACCAAAACTACCAACATGAATTTGACCAAACTCCACGATGCAGTGGAAGACAGGAGGACTTGGCGTGCTCTGGTCCATGGGGTCACGAAGAGTTGGACATGACTTAACGACTAAATAACAACAAACACCTTGTGCATTTTTAATCCAGATCTTGAACTGATTGAGAATGAAGGCCTCTTATGAAAGAAATGACCCCTCCCAAGGAGCGGAAAGGAAGACGGCTTCAACAGATATATGATGTCACCAGTCACTTGGTATATGTATCCCTTTATGTGCCAGTTTGTGTAATCCCACCCAAGTACAAATGTGTTGCTGGGGGTAGCATTGCATTTCCTGCAACAATGAATTTCCTTTCTTTCTGGCCTTAGCACATACAGTCTCACAATCTGGAGATCAAAGTCCTCTGGAAAGTTGGTAAATAGAATATTCTAGCTTTGATGCAAGCATAACTCCCCTTGAACACATAAACCTCCAGAGGAAAATAAATCCTTTTGGGGAGGCAGTGATGTTTGCCCTGTTCCATCCACTTAACAGTTGCTGGCAAAGAGGGACAGATTTCAGGGAAGACTTAACGAAAATATTTCCCTTTGTTCTTTCTTGGAGCAATTACAGTGGGTTTTTTTCTCTCTCTCCCTGTGGGTGATGAAGGATCAGTTCTCTTCCTCCCCAACCTTCCCTCCCTCCACCCCAATTTCTAAACTAGCTCAATAGCCTTCCAAAGCAGGTAACATATAACCAGGTTCATTGTGATGCTAAAGAGTTCTATTTAGCTGTATTTAAACTGGATATCATGACTCCACACGATGACCTTTCACTCCTGGGA
Source organism: Pogona vitticeps (assembly GCF_051106095.1). Lineage (NCBI taxonomy): Eukaryota > Metazoa > Chordata > Lepidosauria > Squamata > Agamidae > Pogona > Pogona vitticeps. The sequence goes on from NC_135785.1 coordinate 9,986,923, forward strand.
AGTAGTTTTAAATTCAATCCGCGGCAGAGGAAAAATCCTTCCAATTCATTGGCTGTGAAAGGTCACAAGTGAACTGTGTTTTGATGCTATCTCCTGCTTTAGTGGCTTTGGTTCTCAATATACATGAGCATGGAGGCAGCCTGAATTGCTTCTTTGTCTTCCCAGATGGAACTGCAAGGAGCCTGAGAAAGCAGAGCACAAAGAAAAAAGATACCTGGGGGGTAAGGGAAAGAACCAAGGTGAAAGGGGCTGATGCTAAATTGTACAGCACATGCCATAGAAGCTGGAGGTCCCAGGTTCAACAACCCAGAGGTTCTCAACACCGATCATTACCAGGCTTCGAGAGCAGCCTAGGTGGGGTACAGGATCCATATTAAAATTGGTACGAATTTATTATCTTGTGTTACGAAGTTAGCATAGCAGTTAACATTTCCACTCAATGGCATTACTGTAATTTCAGCTCCTAGTGGAATTATTAGGGGTCACCGTGTGTTAATGATGAATGTAAGAGGCAAAAAATTTATTTATTTATCTGTTTATTTATATCCCATCTTTTTTCCTTAGAAAGGACTCAAGGC
>NC_135785.1:9992500-9997500 GCF_051106095.1 Pogona vitticeps
AGTAAGAATCTGACTAATGCTTTGTGAACAGACATCTGTGCATGCAATGAAATAGCCCCTTTCTGTCCTCTTCCTGTACTCCTGTATCCCTGGACCTGTCCCACAAGGTCTCCCAACCGTTTAGTGCAGATTTCAAGTGTAAATGGGTGGGGGTGGGGGTGGGGGGGACTGAAAAGTAAATGGAAATAAAATCCATTACATAATGGATACATAACATAACATGTTATGGATACATAACATCAGTGCTGTTACATAACAGCACTGATGTTACCTGTCTGTCATGGGTTTGGAGGGAAAGTTCCATCCTATGGGGAGTGGAAGGCGGGACATCAGGAGGAGGGGCTGTACTGTATAAATATGTGATGCCTGTGTGGTGAAGGAGGAGATGCTGAGACAGACTGTGAGACACTGGGAGGGACGAAGCAGCAGCTGGGGAAGAAGAAGCTGTTGTGGGAGTCTGTGTGTCTGACAGGGTACTACTGTGTGTCAGAGTACCAACCTGAAAGGTTCAGGGGTCTGTTGGTTAGCCAGAACTGATGGGTTCAGGGTCTGTGCTTTAAGTTAAAGGTTCTAGGTGAACCAAACTGTATGCTGGTGTGTGTGAAAATAAGCCACGTTACTTTATTTTATTCACCTGATTGCTTATTTTTCCCTGTGTGTATTTAAAATAAACTTTATTCTTTTTGTTGTTTAAAAATCCATCCCTGGTCTGTGTGACTTATTATAGGGAATGGTTGGTGGCAGCTTAGTAACTGTGTGATAGATCCCAGTAGGTCTGGGTTTGTCACATTGATTGGTGTCCAGCGTGTGGGATACGACTGGTCCAGTTGTCCAGTGGTCCAGCAAAGCCTTGGCAAGTGTGCCCAGAGCAAGGGGGGTCTAGTCAGGGACAGTCTGAGGCGCGTAGGTAATCTTCTAGGTGTACCTCACGGGGAGGTGCACTAGTAGAAGAACGTGCCAACTGGGGAGACTTAGATTAAGGTGCTCTGAGGCAGCCTGATTTTGGCGGGAAAACGCTGAGGCAAAACTGCGTAGCAACAGTGAGCTAGCTTGCCAGCTGAGAGGCCCAGCAGAGGGGGGTAGGCTCTGACTCGATACTGTTGCAAATTTAGTGCTGAAGAACAGCAGCAATCTCTAGGAGAGCTGGTTCTGAGGCAAGAAGGAAAAAAGTGGTCGTTTTATTTTGAGGCTTGACTTTTAAAGCAGCTGGTTCTGAGGGGGGATTATGCCCTTGACTCGAAGCCAGATGGCCGAAATGAGTGAAGTGAAAGACCCCCAGATTGACCAAGGTTCTGAGGATGAATTTGGCTCAGTGCAAGGTGACAGCACAGGAGAGCAGAACCCAGAACTCAGAAAAATACTCCTAGCCCAACAGCATGAACTGAGGGTGAGGGAAATGGAAATCAGAAGAAAAGAAAGAGCTGAAATCTGTCAGGCAGAGGCAGATGCCAAGAAAAGGGGAATGGCCATGAGGATAAAAGAGATGGAACTGAAACACCAAATTAGACTGGTACAATTGGAATTGAAGTTCCTAAATAAGTTTATTAACAATTTATCAGGGGAAGAAATGTCAAAGAAGGAAAAGTATGAGGCTCAGGTCAGACAAAGTGAGCAAGATCTTGAAAAATATACTCAGCAAAAAGACATTAAATTAAAAGAAATCAGAGATAAGACTGAAGAAAAAGTAAAAGAGATAAAAGCTAGGGCTGAGGAAGAAATTTTACAGATCAGGGCTGAGTTTGAGGCCAAGCAAAAGGAGCTGGATTTGAGAATAAAAGGAAAAAGCCAGCAAGGGGGAGGGGCCCATGGTGAAGGGAAGCCCTCAGACATGAAACCAAGACCTCAGATTTTGGAGGGAAAACCAAAACAAGATGAGAGAGAATCAAAATACACCAGAAAATGTTATTTCTGTCAGGGAAAGGGTCATCTAATCTCAGAGTGTCAGAAATTAAAGCAGCTAAAAGGAATGGTGCCTCAGGAGTCTAGTGGGACCAAGCCAAAAGCTGTGTTCTGTGTCCAGAAAGAGCAAAGCTCAGTGTCACAGAGGGAGCCTGTTGCCATGACTACTCAGTCTGGAACAGCTACCTCTGCTGATCAGGCTGAGGAAAATGGTCCTCTTGTGGAGGTAAAGCGCTGCTTGCTGATAAAAACAGATTCTCCGTTGTTTGAGACAGCAGGAGTGGACGTAGGAATACTTGACCGTCAGTATAGGGGGCTGCGGGACACTTGTTCCCAGGTAACCCTGTGCCATCCAGATATCATTCCCCGGGAGTTTATAATCCCAAATGAGAGCATAAAGGTAGCAGGTATTGAGGGGCAGGTAATCTCTCTGCCAGTAGCAGAGGTACCTGTCAACTTTCAAGGCTGGAGGGGAGATTGGCGGATAGCGATTTCATCTACTCTGCCAGCAGCCGTGCTCGTGGGAAATGACCTGGCTGAACATGTGAAAAGGGTGCTAGTGATTACACGCTCACAAGCCACCACGGGGACAGTTCAGGGGGGTAATGATGAGCCAGAGGCGGAAGCAGAGGGGAGTTCAGAAGCTGTGGTGGAAACCTTAACCACAGACAGCAGATTTGGACAGGAGCAAAAGGCAGACGCCACTCTCCAAAAGTGTTTTGAACAGGTGACTGACGCCCAGCTAACACCTGAAACCCCAGTGAGATTTCTGGAGAAAAAGGGGATTTTATATAGAGAAACCCTGAGGAACATCTCAAAAGGGGGAGATGGGATCAGAAGTCAACTGGTGGTACCTGAAAAGTATCGCCCCATGATCTTACAAAGGGGGCACTCTGACATGTTTGCTGCACACTTAGGGATCAACAAAACACAGCAGAGAATCACACAGAATTTCTACTGGCCTGACATAGGGAAGCAGATCAGGGAGTTCTGTAAACAATGCGATGTGTGTCAAAGGCAGGGGAATAACCGCGACAGGACCAAAGCAAAGCTGTGCCCTTTGCCTGTGATTGACACTCCGTTCAAATGCATAGGGGTGGATATTGTGGGACCTTTGCCCAAGGCCACAAAGAGGGGGAACAGGTTCATCCTAACAATTGTGGACCATGCCACAAGGTATCCTGAAGCCATACCCTTGACTAATATTGAAACTAACACAGTGGCAGATGCTTTGGTGGGGTACATGTCCAGGATGGGATTTGCCTCAGAGATAATCACAGATTTGGGGGCATCGTTCACGTCAAAGCTCATGAAACGCTTATGGCAAATCTGTGGAATAAAGCACAAGGAAACCACTGCTTATCATCCGGAAAGTAATGGGTTAACTGAGAAGTTCAATGGGACTCTAATGCGCATGATTAGGGCTTACTTGGCAGAGAATCCAAACAATTGGGACCAGAAGCTGCAATCCCTTTTGTTTGCTTATCGATCAGTGCCACAAGCCAGTACCGGGTTCAGTCCATTCGAACTTTTATTTGGGAGAAGGGTGAAAGGGCCCCTTGATTTGATAAAACAAAATTGGGAGCAGATCACCCAGGATGACCCACAAGACGTTGTGACTTACATAGACACCTTGATGAATGACCTAAAGCGAAATCTAGAGCTGGCAGCAGAAAACCTGCAAGCGCAGAAGGTCAAACAGAAAACATGGTATGACCGCAAAGCTAGAGAGAGGCACTTTGACCCAGGGGAGGAAGTGCTTTGGCTTAGGCCCTGCAGAGAGAATAAGCTGCAGCTCAAATGGGCAGGACCATATAGGGTCATTTCCAAGATGTCAGACCTGAACTACCTAATAGAGCAAGAGGAGAACCAAGCAAGGAGGGTGGTTCACGTGAATGCCCTAAAACCCTACTACAGAGGGGAACAGAGGGTTTTATTCGCGATAAAAGCAGCTGAGAGTGAGGAAGCTGAATTACCCTTCTGGGAGGGTAGAGGGGAAGTAAAATACAACCCAGAGGAGGTAAAGATCAGTCCTGCACTCACCCAAGACCAGCAGCAAGAATTAAAAATGCTGCTTAGTAAATATCAACAGGTGTTTTCCAACAAGCCGGGGATAGTGAAGGGAGTGATGCATCGGATCCATACAGGGGATGCACCCCCGCAGGCAGTATCCCCATACCGAGTAACGGGACCCTATAGGGACAAGGTGCGGAAGGAGCTGGACGAGATGCTGAGGGAGAACATAATCGTCCCCTCGTCTAGTCCTTGGTCCTCTCCGATAGTCCTTGTGGACAAGCCGGATGGGAGCATTAGGTTTTGTGTTGATTACAGGAAATTAAACCGTGTAACCACTCCTGATGCCTACCCAATGCCCAGGCTAGACAACCTGATTGAAACCATAGGGGGTTGTCGGTTCATCTCATCATTGGACCTGGTAAAGGGATATTGGCAATTAAGAATTGATCCCAGGGATCAAGAAAAGACTGCCTTTTGCAGCCCTTTTGGTCTCTATGAGTTTCGAGTCCTGAGCTTTGGTCTCAGAAATGCACCAGCCACATTCCAAAGGCTGATGGACCAGACCTTGGCAGGGCTCAGTGACTTTACAGTGGCCTACATTGATGACATAGGGATCTTCAGTAATACCTGGGAAGATCACCTGATACACCTGGAGTTAGTGCTGCAGAGGTTAAGTGCAGCAGGGCTAACAGTAAAGGCCAGCAAGTGTCAGCTGGGTAGCCCAGAAATAAAATACTTGGGTCACATGGTAGGGGGAGGAATGATAAAACCCCTAGAGGCCAAAATAGAAGCTGTTCGTGATTGGCCTAGACCCAACACCAAGAAAAAGGTCAAATCATTTCTTGGGTTGGTGGGCTACTACAGAAAGTTCATCCCGAGGTTTAGCGAGATTGCGGCTCCGCTGACCGAGCTGACGAGGAAGACGGCTGATGACCGCATCCCGTGGACCAGCGACTGTGAGGCGGCGTTCCAGAGGTTGAAGGAGGCGTTAATCAACTATCCTGTCCTGCGTGCTCCAGACTTCGACCGGGAGTTCATAATCTACACCGACGCGTCTAACAGCGGGGTAGGAGCAGTTCTGTGCC